>NC_047026.1:29857083-29995405 GCF_902652985.1 Pecten maximus
TTTCGCCTACATTGAAACATCACCAGGTATTGATGCTGGCCATTTTACATTACAAGGAAACAACAGAGAAGAAATATACAGGGATGAAAGTCACCCTGGATTTAAGGGCCAAAACAGTAACTTATGAAGGTCTCGTCAGAGATGTTACCAGCGCAAAATTAGAGATGTATGAAATACTGAATACTATGATGCCCAGCGAAGTAAGTGGGTTCAACAAGGGGAAGTATTCGTACCTTCAGGAGAAAGCTGTGAAACAGTATGTCGCAGGAAAAATGAAAAAGGAGAAAATAACGGCTGTTTGGGAAATGAATGACAATCGTTTTGTAGTTTTTGCTTTGACAGATGAAGGAGTAGTTCGTGCTGCGCACATCCTTAAAGGATCCATCCTGGAGACGACTATTGATGTAAAGAAGGAATCAGCATCTCTTTTGACATCAGACAGATGGGACAATGAGGAGCAGAATATCAAAGCTGCATGTAATGTCTTGGTGTACATAAAAGTCCAGCTGGACAAACCTTGTATCCTCATATATGCCACTGATACAGATGCTGAGATGGTGAGAGAGCGGGTTGCTAATTTCTTAACTATGAACACTATTTATGACACCAAACTAACAATTGGCACAGGGATGTTAAGGTATCTCCAATCCCACTGTCTCAAGGACATAAAGAGCATTGAAGATCAAAACAAAACTGACCAAGTTACTATTAGTGTTGACAACCTTGGCATTAAAATCAAAGGAACAGAGGTCGGACTGTCTAAGGCAAAAATGGCTGTAGGTAATGTCATTGAAAAAGTCACCAAAAAGGAACATGTCTTACAAAAGCCGGGCATTACCTCACTGATGACATCAGATGAGAGTAAACCAAAAGTGAGTGAAGTAGAGAAAGCTCACGGTGTCGTAATTGTGCCGAGTGATGAGAGTGAAGATGACATTAGTGGAGTTGGGCCCTCTCCACCGAGACGAGATGGTACACAGGAAATGGCCAGATGTTCCCAGCCCAGCTATAACCTCATGGTGATGATGGGGGATATGACCAACCTCCGAGTGGATGTACTGGTCAACGCAGCCAACAGGGAACTTCTGCACAACGGAGGACTGGCCAAGGCTATTGTTGACAAAGGTAAGGTATTATGTTCTTGTTAGAGGTAGTCAGCAAGGCTCTTCTGAGAAAAGGGCAAGGAGGTTATTATTCTTGATGGATTTCCAATGATTTAAAATGTTATACAGAAGAGTGCCATTATTTTGATTTTGTTAGTGTTGTCTTAGATTGACTGACAGAATCCTGTTTATCCAGTTTACATCCTTTCTTGTCACTTTATCTTGAGAAGTACTATAACGGTAATTCTTTTTCCGTATTAAGTTTCCCTCTTAGTGCATCGTTGTAAGTACTTCAAGACTCGTCAGAAAAATTTGGAAAGCTAACTTCATTTTTAGCTCACCTGGACCGAAGGTCCGATGAGCTTATGTCATGGCGCAGCGTCCGCTGTCCATCCGTCGTCCGTCCGTCAACATTTGCTTCATATCGCTACTAGTCAAAAAGTTCTTATTCAATTTTTACCAAATTTGGTCAGAAATATCCTTGGCAGAAGAGAATTAGATTTTGCATAAATGGTGACTCTGACCCCTAAGGGGCCGGAGGGGCAGGGCCCAATAGAAGAAATTGAAGCAATTCCTTTAAATCACTACTAGTCATAAAGTTATGAATGGATTTTAACCCAATTTAGTCAGGAATATCCTTGGGGGAAGGGGAACAGATTTGCATAAATGGTGACTTGACCCCGGAGGGGCCAAAGGAGTGGGGCCCAATAGGGGAAATAGAGGTAATTCCTTTAAATCGCTACTTGTCATAAAGTTATGAATTGATTTGAACCCAATTTAGTCTGGAACATCCTTGGGGGAAGGGGAACAGATTTTGCATAAATGGTGACTCTGACCCCCGAGGGGCCAAAGGGGGTGGGGCCCAATAGGGGAAATAGAGGTAATTCCTCTAAATCGCTACTTGTCATCAAGTCATTTATGGATTTGAACTTAATTTGGTCAGAAACATACTTCGGGGAAGGAGAACAGATATTGAGTAAATGGTGACTCTGACCCCAAGGGGCCAAAGGGGCGGGGCCCAATAGGAGAAATAGAGGTAATTACTTTAAATTGCTACTAGTCATTAAGTTATGAATGGATTTGAACCCAATTTGGTCAGAAACATCCTTAGGGAAAGCGAAACAGATTTTGCATTTAATGATGACTTTGGCCAAAGTTGTGGGGCCCCATAGGGGAAATAAAGGTAATTCCTTTAAATCGCTACTTGTCATGGAGTTATGAATGCATGTTGTAAACTAAGAGAGTCTGGACTTCGTTATTTCTTTAAAGCAGTGGGGATCCCCACACTTTAAGCATATAAAGCATTGTTTGAGGTTGACAAATAAAACGAATTGAACATGAACACTATTTTGACATTTGGTCAAATCCAACCAGGTGAGCGATACAGGCCCCATGGGCCTCTTGTTGACAAAACGAATTTGCAGATTTATTGTAACAGTTCATCGTCTTTTTTACATGAATCTTCCCATTTTTCGTCAATGTCTGCTTGGATCTGTACAAAAAAATACACTGGCAAGTGTTTGTTCAAGAATATTTGTGAATGCATATTTTAGACGTGATTTCATCTTTGCTTCAATTTTATAGCAGCAGGAAAGGGCTGCCATATTGAATCCTAAGAAATTTTAAGAAGTTTTAGTGGACTTGCATAAAGGTCCACAGTTTTTCAGAAATTTGCAAAACAATATTTAAAAGATTTTGAAGTTTGTGACTGACATAAAAGTGTTTTATGAAGTTGTTGTGGTGTTGCAGGTGGAAAGATAATACAAGATGATTGTAATGATTACATCAAACAGCATAGACAGCTGATGGAGGGTGATGTGTACATGGGGAATGCTGGAAGTCTCAGGTGTAATTACATCGCCCATGCAGTTGGACCAAAGTGGCAGGGTGGGACACACAGAGAGGAGGAGCACCTGACAGAGGCAGTGATAAAGTCTTTAGAGGAGGCCAATAACTTCCAACAGACATCCATTGCACTGCCGGCCCTCGGAGCAGGTACTTTGTCAAATGAAGGGACATCATTCACACGCCTTCTCCTTTCAGAGAGTTCCCATCAATCTGGTATATCTTGTCCCAAAGAATCCTTTCAAAGTATATAGGGTAGATTTTAAGGAAATTTTATACAGAGCAACCCGCTTATTTGCATATAGCCCTGTTTCCATGACAAAATATGCAAATAACCGGAGTATTCGTATAGGCGGAGTTGGGTTTTGGCCCCTCTTATACACATGTAGATCGTCAGGTAGATACTCAAAATGGGCGCTATATGATTGTTTACGTTATTTGCATTAAAAATATATATATAAAAAAACTATTTAAAATATAAAAGTAAATACGAAATACATGGGTTGTTATTCTGTGTAAATTACTGTACAAATAAAAATATTTGCATACACTTCATTGTCACTCTGGGTCCGATATCGGTCATACACACGTGGGTTGGCAGTACGATGTACAATGTCATCGTTTCAATTAACATTCATTATCGTCTCGAGATGCGTTGTATTCCTGCTATGAGTATATTAGTTGTTTGATCATAGATGATGAACTGCTGAAGCAATAGACTGTCTTAAATGACCGTGACATGTGTATTGTTGTTTGGGTTTGTTTTGGAAAATGGCGCACACACAAAAAGAGTTGTCGTTCATTACACATATGCCCCCACAATGCAACGCGCCTAGTAAACAATCATGGTGATCGCAACCTGCCTCAGCGAGTGTTCAAGTGCACAGAACACAGGTTTAGATCGATGCTATAATGTATATAGGATAACTCAACAATATGAAGATATGTATCTATATAGGTTTTATTTTTAATTCAGACTGTTTTTATGGATTTTTGCCCCCTTGTCTTGACTCAGCCTAAACTGTAATCTGTAACCCTATATACAGTTAAAAACATAGTACTACATTCTCTTGTTGGTTATAGATGTTGCACTTGAATACCACCATAATCACACAAGATTTAAATAAACAGGATATTCTTTCTTTTCCGTTAGTTCTAGATATCAGATATCCACTTATATTTTTTCCAGTACTTGCTCTAGTTCTTACTTACCTAGTATGTGTTCACGAGATTGGCACGCGGTACAGTATCAATACTTTGTCAATAAAACTACCCAGTGAACCTCATTGCCACATTTTATTGTGTAAATAAAGATCATGTACTTCTTCAGAATACTTAAAAACTATTATAGAAAAGTGTAATCCAATCTTCCAAGAATCTATTTGAAAGTATTATCTGATGTACAAAGAGGTTCTAATTGCCAAATAGGCATTTATTAATTGAAATGTTTTTTTCTCATTTCTCACTGAATTCTGGCATTTATACAAGACTGCATAGAAGTTTTCATTTTTAGCTCACCTGGCCCGAAGGTTCGGTGAGCTTATGTCATGGCGCAGCGTCCGTCATCCATCTGTCCGTCATCCGTCCGTCCGTCAGTCGTCCATCAACATTTGCTTCAAATCGCTACTAGTCAAAAAGTTCTTATTGGATTTTAACCAAATTTGGTCAGAAACATCCCAAGCAGAAGGGGATCTGATTTTGCATAAATGGTGACTCTGACCCCCATGGGGCCGGAGGGCGGGGCCCAATAAGGGAAATTGAGGTAATGCCTTTAAATCGCTACTAGTAATAAAGTTCTTATTGGATTTTGACCAAATTTGGTCAGAAACATCCTTGGGAGAAGGGGAACAGATTTTGCATAAACGGTGATGCTGACCCCAGAGGGGCCAGAGGGACAGGGCCCATTAGGTGAAATAGAGGTAATGCCTTTAAATCGCTACTAGTCATCAAGTTATGAATGGATTTCAACCACTTGTTTTAATGACGATTCTGGCCCCCAAGAGGCCAGAGGAGTGGGACCCATTAGGGGAAATGAGGCAATTCCTTTAAATTGCTACTTGTCATAAAGTTAAGAATGGATTTGAACCCAATTTAGTCAGAAGCATCCTTTGGGAAAGGGGAACAGATTTTGCATAAATGGTTGCTGTGACTCTCCATCCCATAACCATGTATAGCATCGCTGGGTGTTAAGGGATAAACACAATTCTGATCTAAGAATAGGCCCAAGGGTCTATCCCCACCTTAAGGGACTTAGTTTCTTTAAACACAATCATAATCTGGACCTCGTTATCTCTTTAAAGCAGTTGGGATCCCTACACTATAACCATATACTAGTATAGCATTGTTTGAGATTGACAAATAATTATAAAGCTACTTATTAACGAATTGAACATGAACATTATTTTGACAGTTGGTGAAATCCAACCAGGTGAGCGATACAGGCCCCATGGGCCTCTTGTTTTGTTTTTAAAATCTTCTTATTTGTATTTGTTTGATCAGCAATGATTTTGAATAATGGGATGAACTGGGACGATTTATAGAGCAAGTGTTTCTGTTCATTTTTCGATAATGGAGCTCTTCAGTGTTTTTAGTGCGATCATGAATGCCGCGACAAAGTTTATGTTTTATCAGTAACTTTTCATGAATCTACATTCATACATGATATTGTTTGATGTTGTTCATATTTAAACTGACAAAAACAATGAAAAGTACCACATGTAACCTCGTGTCAAACAGTGCAGACATAACACAGGATGTGTAAACAATGTGAGGTCAGTAGACATTTGTAGACAGCATAATCAATTAAAAATAATAATGATAATATTAATTTTGCACATTTTGTCATGTTTGAGACAACTTTTTGGGGAAAATTTGCATGTTTAAAGTTTACAAGTTTTAAACAATTGTACAGTTACACACTATAATGTAGGAGCTGGATTAAAGGTCCAATTAGGGCTGAGATTCACTGGTGTTCCATATCTGGTCTGTTTTGTTATAGAATTTTGTTACCATTTCGTCATGGTGATAATATCAGAGTTCTCATTACTAAGTACTGTATACACAGGATATGGAGGCCAGCAAGGGATGATACTGGACATGATAACTTCCATGATCCTCAAATAGTGCATAGCTTGTTTTGTTTAGTTTAGTTTATTTTGTTTAATGTCCTATTAACAGCCAGGGTCATTAAGGATGTGTCTGGTTTGGAGGTGGAGGAAAGCTGGAGTACCCGGCGACTGCCCCATGTGGGTTTCGAACTCGAGACCCAGAGGTGGAGGGCTAGTGATAAAGTGTCAGAACACCTTAACCATTCGGCCACCGCGGCCCCTAAATAGTACATAGATGACATGGATACATTACAATACATGTAGAGTTGTATCTAAATTTCAAGAAATTTTCTGATTGATAATTTTCTGCTTTTTTTTACAGGTGTTTTTGGGTACCCCCCCAACAAAGCGACCAGAACCATTGTAGAGGCTATCGATGATTTCTACACAGACAATCCTAGAAACTGCATACGCGACGTTTACCTGTGTGATGTCAGTCAGAAAAATGTGGACCTTTTTATTAAGGCACTCCAGAACAAGTTTGGACCCAAAAATGTCATCATTTCAGATTCTAGTGGAGGGGCCAGAGACAAATGGTCTGCACCCAAGGCCAAACCAAGGAAAGGCTGGAAGAAGGCAGCACCAGGTACTAACAAGAGATATCTTGTGTTAAAATGTTGGTGATCCGTGTAAGAAATGTCCGTAATACATCATTGATATTCAGTGTGAGAAGTATCGCTCATACATTAGTGATATCCAGTGTGAGAAATGTCTCTCATACATTAGTGATATCCAGTGTGAGAAGTTTCTCTCATACATAAGTTATATCCAGATGAGAAAGGTTTAAACATTAATCATACATGAGTGATATCTTTGTTGGAATGTCTCTCAGTCATTTTGAGTTATATAATCAGAAATGTTTTCATTTTTAGATGCAACACCCTCATATGATGCAGCCCGAATTCCGATAAACATCTCTATAAAGCTAGTGGAGGGACAAATAGCCCAGCAGAAGGTAAGTCTTGGGTCTGGAGTGGACATTCAAGTGGAGTGGACCTTGTCAAAGTTTGTTAGTAGGTCTAAAGTAAACATCGTGTAAGTCTATCTGTAGGTCTGGACTAAACATTGTGTAAGTCTGTCTGTAGGTCTGGAGTGAACATTGTGTAAGTCTGTCTGTAGGTCTGGACTAAACATTGTGTAAGTCTATCTGTAGGTCTAGACTAAACATTGTGTAAGTCTATCTATAGGTCTGGACTAAACATTGTGTAAGTCTATCTATAGGTCTGGACTTAACATTGTGTAAGTCTGTCTGTAGGTCTGGAATGCACATTGTGTAAGTCTATCTGTAGATCTGGAGTAAACATTGTGTAAGTCTATCTATAGGTCTGGACTAAACATTGTGTAAGTCTATCTGTAGGTCTGGACTTAACATTGTGTAAGTCTGTCTGTAGGTCTGGAGTAAACATTGTGTAAGTCTATCTGTATGTCTGAAGTAAACATTGTGTAAGTCTATCTGTAGATCTGGATTAAACATTGTGTAAGTCTATCTGTAGGTCTGGAGTGAACATTGTATAAGTCTGTCTGTAGGTCTGGACTTAACATTGTGTAAGTCTATCTGTAGGTCTGGACTTAACATTGTGTAAGTCTGTCTGTAGGTCTGGAGTGAACATTGTGTAAGTCTGTCTGTAGGTCTGGACTAAACATTGTGTAAGTCTATCTGTAGGTCTGGACTAAACATTGTGTAAGTCTGTCTGTAGGTCTGGAGTGAACATTGTGTAAGTCTGTCTATAGGTCTGGACTAAACATTGTGTAAGTCTATCTGTAGGTCTGGACTAAACATTGTGTAAGTCTGTCTGTAGGTCTGGAGTGAACATTGTATAAGTCTGTCTATAGGTCTGGACTAAACATTGTGTAAGTCTATCTGTAGGTCTGGACTTAACATTGTGTAAGTCTATCTGTATGTCTAGACTAAACATTGTGTAAGTCTGTCTGTAGGTCTGGACTAAACATTATGTAAGTCTATCTGTAGGTCTGGACTTAACATTGTGTAAGTCTGTCTGTAGGTCTGGAGTGAACATTGTATAAGTCTGTCTATAGGTCTGGACTAAACATTGTGTAAGTCTATCTGTAGGTCTGGACTAAACATTGTGCAAGTCTGTCTGTAGGTCTGGCGTGAACATTGTATAAGTCTGTCTGTAGGTCTGGACTAAACATTGTGTAAGTCTATATGTAGGTCTGGACTAAACATTGTGTAAGTCTGTCTGTAGGTCTGGACTAAACATTGTGTAAGTCTGTCTGTATGTCTGGACTAAACATTGTTTAAGTCTATCTGTAGGTCTGGACTAAACATTGTGTAAGTCTGTCTGTAGGTCTGGACTAAACATTGTGTAAGTCTATCTGTATGTCTAGACTAAACATTGTGTAAGTCTATATATAGGTCTGGACTAAACATTGTGTAAGTCTATCTGTAGGTCTGGACTAAATATTGTGAAAGTCTATCTGTAGGTCTGGACTAAACATTGTTTAAGTCTATATATAGGTCTGGACTAAACATTGTGTAAGTCTGTCTGTAGGTCTGGACTAAACATTGTGTAAGTCTATCTGTATGTCTAGACTAAACATTGTGTAAGTCTGTCTGTAGGTCTGGAGTAAACATTGTGTAAGTCTATCTGTAGGTCTGGAGTGAACATTGTGTAAGTCTATCTGTAGGTCTGGACTAAACATTGTGTAAGTCTATCTGTAGGTCTGGACTAACATTGTGTAAGTCTATCTGTAGGTCTGGACTAAACATTGTGTAAGTCTATCTGTAGGTCTGGACTAAACATTGTGTAAGTCTATCTGTAGGTCTGGACTAAACATTGTGTAAGTCTGTCTGTAGGTCTGGAGTAAACATTGTGTAAGTCTATCTGTAGGTCTGGAAGTAAACATTGTGTAAGTCTATCTGTAGGTCTGGACTAAACATTGTGTAAGTCTATCTGTAGGTCTGAAGTAAACATTGTGTAAGTCTGTCTGTAGGTCTGGACTAAACATTGTGTAAGTCTGTCTGTATGTCTGGAGTAAACATTGTGTAAGTCTATCTGTAGGTCTGGAGTGAACATTGTTTAAGTCTGATGTTGTCAAGTCAACATGGCGATTTAAAATAAAAAACAGGTCAATTAGTTTTTTTTCCATATGCATCCATAGCTGAAAAATCTTATTTAAAATGAATGTCTTGAAAAATGCCCAACATTTAATTTTTAGGCTTGAACACTTTATTCTGGAAATCACTCATATGTCACATTTTACTTTATTTCATGTTTTACTTTATTTCATGTTTTACTTTATGTCATGTTTTACTTTGTCATGTTTTACTTTATTTCATGTTTTACTTTGTCATGTTTTACTTTGTCATGTTTTACTTTATTTCATATTTTACTTTGTCATGTTTTACTTTATGTCATGTTTTACTTTGCCATGTTTTACTTTATTTCATGTTTAACTTTGTCATGTTTTACTTTGTCATGTTTTACTTTATTTCATGTTTTACTTTGTCATGTTTTACTTTATTTCATGTTTTACTTTATTTCATGTTTTACTTTATGTCATGTTTTACTTTGTCATGTTTTACTTTATTTCATGTTTTACTTTGTCCATGTTTTACTTTGTCATGTTTTACTTTATTTCATGTTTTACTTTGTCATGTTTTACTTTATGTCATGTTTTACTTTATGTCATGTTTTACTTTGTCATGTTTTACTTTATGTCATGTTTTTCATTATATCAAGGTTCGCTTGACGTTAATATTTGTTTGATATAAAGCAAATAATTATAAGCAATAAACAGTGCATGTCACACATTGATGTTTGGCTGACTTTATAGGAAGGTTAATACATTCAAGATATTGTAGGAGAGAAAGCAAACACTTGTGCCTAATCCTTTTTTATTGATCTTCAATATCATAAATTATATGTTTAATTCTCATCATTGCTAGGTTGATGTGATTGTAAACACCTGCTCAAAGGATCTTAAATTGAGCAATGGAGCGGTGTCCTCCTCCCTTCTGGCCGCAGCAGGACCTCAGATACAAGCAGAATGTGATCAAAATTACCAGGGCATTGCATTCGGTGAAATTGCCATTACGGCAGGCTACAACCTCAAGTGTCAGCTTGTCTGCCACGGCTCTCTGCCGCGTTGGGACGGTGGAGCTACATCTCTGAGTGTAAGTGTTACTCTGACACTGATCATGATAATTCAATCCTTGTAATGAGACTGTTCCTTAATCATGTTCTAACAGAATCATGTTTGAATGGAATCATGTGAAATATGTAACAGGCCTCCCATTTGTTGTTCAGAGAGGTATTCAGCAGTTACTACAAGGAGACTGTCATGAAATAACACTGGTTGTTCATGGGGTGATAAACCCACCAAGTGTCTTGACACTTGTTTCTGATTCCTTTTGTATCATTTATATGTTGTATATATATTATTAATTGGAAATTGACAAATAAAACACAGGTTTCATGTGTTGATTACCCGTGTTAGATAACTGGAAATGTTTGGTTATTCCATGGAGACATTTTAATAATGAAATTGACGTTCACAAAGATTTTAGCCTGCAAATCAGTCAACTGGCCACTTGATTTAGAAATAACAGGAAAAGTCATATGCACATGTTTGTATATACATATCATAACACAAATAGTAGAGAGTTGTTTCCCCTGCCTTGGGTTGGATTTAGAAGTTTTGGCAAACTCAGAAATATGGAGATGTTCAATGCAAGGTTCTTATAGCAGATATGTCATAATGAATTTATCTTGAACAATATTTATAAGAATCAGTTCATCACTTGAAGACTTCAAAATGGTTTAATTTTCCTTGATATGACCTTATCCAATTTAAAAGAGAGTTGCTCTCTACAATACATATAATATTCTCTAAGCCAAAGTTTCTTTCCTCAGGTCCTGCAGAAGTTTATGATGGCATGTTTGAATGAGGCCTCCAAAAGAGGCTATGAATCTGTAGCATTCCCTGCCATGGGAACTGGTAACCTTAGCTACCCACGTGATATTGTGGCCAGGGAAATGTACAAGATTGTGTCCAAATATTCCACTCAGAATCCAACCAGTCCTGTGACAAATGTCATGTTTGTCATTTATGACAAGGATGCTCCAACCATCAAAGTAAGTACAGAATCTCTGTGTGATAGCTGTGGTGTATAATAGTTGTGGTGTGTGATAGTTGTGGTGTATGATAGCTGTGGTGTGTGATAGCTGTGGTGTGATAGCTGTGGTGTGATATCTGTGGTGTGTGATAGTTGTGGTGTGTGATAGTTGTGGTGTGTGATAGCTGTGGTGTGTGATAGCTGTGGTGTGTGATAGCTGTGGTGTGTGATAGCTGTGGTGTGTGATAGCTGTGGTGTGATATCTGTGGTGTGTGATAGTTGTGGTGTGTGATAGTTGTGGTGTGTGATAGTTGTGGTGTATGATAGCTGTGGTGTGTGATAGCTGTGGTGTGATAGCTGTGGTGTGTGATAGCTGTGGTGTATGATAGTTGTGGTGTGTGATAGTTGTGGTGTATGATAGCTGTGGTGTGATAGCTGTGGTGTATGATAGCTGTGGGTGTGTGATAGCTGTGGTGTGATAGCTGTGGTGTGTGATAGCTGTGGTGTGTGATAGCTGTGGTGTGTTAGCTGTGGTGTGTGATAGTGTGGTGTGTGATAGCTGTGGTGTGTGGTAGTTGTGGTGTATAATAGTTGTGGTGTGTGATAGTTGTGGTGTGATAGCTGTGGTGTGATAGCTGTGGTGTGTGATAGCTGTGGTGTGTGATAGCTGTGGTGTGTGATGGCTGTGGTGTGTGATAGCTGTGGTGTGTGATAGTTGTGGTGTGTGATAGCTGTGGTGTGTGATAGTTGTGGTGTATGATAGCTGTGGTGTGTGATAGCTGTGGTGTGTGATAGCTGTGGTGTGTGATAGCTGTGGTGTGTGATAGCTGTGGTGTGTGATAGTTGTGGTGTATGATAGCTGTGGTGTGTGATAGTTGTGGTGTGTGATAGTTGTGATCCCAAGTTATGCATATTTCTGTATAGGACCAACCTGACAACAACATGGCCAATAGGCAGCCATCTTGGATTTTGACAATTGAAACTTCATTAACAATTTCTTAGAGTACTAAATGGCCATAATGAGTCTTTCTCAAATTTGAATATAGAGGTTCGCCTAAGTCTCCAGTTGGGCACGCAAGTCTGATTGAAAGAACTAAATGGATGACAAAGAGTATGGCCATCTTGAATTTTGACAATTGCAAGTTGCTCCTGCTAAATATTGTTATATAAAGTTATTAAATGTTTTGAAGGAAGAGTGAAAGAAGAAATTATCACACTACTTTCATTTGACTGATATGGATCATTAAATGGTGGGTGCCAAAATCACTCTATGATCTTTTGTCAGCTTACCTTAGGTCATTTGGGTCAATTACATTTATCCTCAAAGGATTTTGTCAAAGAACTGAATAGTGATAAAATTTTGACTTTAGGTTACATATATATGGATAGTTTAGAATATAGTTATATGTCTTTGCAGCCATGTTAGAACTGCAGAGAGGTGTCAGTTTTGGCTCAATTATAAATAACAGTGTTGTTTATGGTATATCTAAAAACTGCTGTGAGAGTGTCAGTTTTGGCTGAATTAGAAATATTAATGTTGTTTATGGTATATCTAAAACTGCTGTGAGGGATGTCAGTTTTCAATCTAACATATGAACAGCATTCAGTCCAGAATATAACTTAGTCTCCATGTATTACAGGCATTTAGAACTGTAGACAAATCTCAGGGCATGTCTCATGGCCGAGGTGGTGGACACCGACACACACGGACATTCGGAAACGACAAACAGGAAGGAATGGACAACCAAGGTTAGTAAAATCATCTCAAATTTAACATGTATTGTGAATATTTTACTGAAATGAAAATAATTATAACTAGGTAGTAAACAAAGATTTGATATTTGTCAATTTTCTATTGCCTCAATATGAAAGGATTGAGTAACTCCTATATAATAAATGTGTTATCATCCTGTTCACCACCTCTTGTGGAATATAACTATTATAATAAATGTATTATCATCCTGTACACCACCTCTTGTGGAATATAACTATTATAATAAATGTATTATCACACTGTACACCACCTCTTGTGGAATATAACTATTATAATAAATGTATTATCACCCTGTACACCACCTCTTGTGGAATATAACTATTATAATCAATGTATTATCATCCTGTACACCACCTCTTGTGGAATATATTTATTATAGTAAATGTATTATCACCCTTTTCACCTCCTATTGATCTTCTTTGGCTATTTTCACTGTGGAATATCGTGGTTTCCCTTTGGCAAAAAATGCTGTAAATTTCCAAATTTGAAGTGCATTTTATCTAATTTGGCAAGTATAAATACTGGTTTTAGCTCACCTGCCCGAAGGGCAAGTGAGCTTATGCCGTGGCGCGGCGTCCGTCCGTCGTCCGTCCGTCGTCCGTCCGGCGTCCGTCCGTCGTCCGTCCGGCGTCCGTCCGGCGTCAACTTTTCCATTCAAGCAACTTCTTCTCAATAACCAAAAGGCCCAGAGACCTGATATTGGGCCTGTAGCATGCGGGGGTGAAGGGCTATCAAGTTTGTTCAAATGAATAACGTTGACCTTCATTCAAGGTCACAGGGGTCAAAAAGGCTAAAATCTTTAAACAACTTCTTCTCAATAACCAACAGTCCCAGGGAGTTGATATTGGGTCTGTAGCATGCTGGGGTGAAGGTCTACCTAGTTTGTTCAATTGAATGACCTTGACCTTCATTGAATGTCACAGGGGCCAAAAAGGCTAAAATCTTTAAATGACTTCTTCTCAATAACCAACAGTCCCAGAGACCTAATATTTGGCCTGTAGCATGCTGGGGTAAAGGGCTACCAAGTTTATTCAAATGAATGACCTTGACCTTCATTCATGGTCACTGGAGTCAAAAACGCTAACATTTTTAAATGACTTCTTCTCAATAACCAATTCAAGAGTTCCAGGGAGTTGATATTGGGTCTGTAGCATGCTGCGGTAAAGGGCTACCAAGTTTGTTTAATTGAATGACCTTGACCTTCATTCAAGGTCACAGGAGTCAAAAAGGCTAAACATTTTAAATGACTTCTTCTCAATAACCAACAGTCCCAGAGACCTAATATTTGGCCTGTAGCATGCTGGGGTGAAGTGCTACCAAGTTTGTTCAAATGAATGACCTTGACCTTCATTCAAGGTCACAGAAGTCAAAAAGGCTAAAATCTTTAAACAACTTTTTCTCAATAACCAAGAGTCCCATGGAGTTAATATTGGGTCTAGCATGCTGGGGTAAAGGGCTACCAAGTTTTTTCAAATGAATGACCCTGACTCACATTCAAGGTCACGTCGATCAAGTATGCTTAAATCTTTAAATGACTTTTAGTGAAAAGCCAAAGTGCAGAGAGACATTATATTGGTCCTGTAGCATGCTTTCAAATAACTGCAGGATCCATATATGAAAAGATCACTGCATTGCAGGTGAGCGATTTGGGCCCATTGGGCCCTTGTTAGGGCTTTTCACCAAAAGTGGTGAAAAGACCTATTGTTTCTGTTCTGTTTATTATTATTATTATTATTATTATTATTATTATTCTTCTTCTGCATTTTATTTTGTCACACAAGTTGTGGGAAAATGGTAAAAGGTATGCCAAGTCAGGTATGCCTATTGTATATGGCATGAGTTGAAGGGGTGACAGCAACATCTTCAAGTAGGTCAAGAAACCAAGATGGCCGCCATGACGTCATATCTCATTTTGCTTAAGTGGCCATAGCTCCAAAACGGTAACAGTTAAAATAATTTCAAAGATATATTATTGTAGGACTAATCTGGGGCCAACTTTTAATAATGCATTGTTTTGAGGTCAGAGGTCAAATGAAAAAGCTCGCCTGAGGGTCAAGTTAGTCTATTTTTAGAAAATCTTCATTTTTCCTTCTTTTTCAAAAATTCTTTCGAAATATGATGCAGAATGTCATTCTAATGAATTTGACGTTTTCAGTTTTTCTGTGACACATACGGTTTCTGTTGTACGCCATTTTGAATTTCCCCCTATATATTTCAATAGAAAAGTGTGTACATTTCAAACTTCTTCTCAAGTTCCACCTGTGGCATTCAGCTCAATCTTAGCTGAAATAATCCTTGGAATGTCCTGGCCAAGTTATGTTATTTTTTAAGTTGGTTTGAAATTCAAGATGGCCGCCATGACGTCATCTATTGAAAAGTTTAAAATGGCCATAACTCTAAAAGTATTCATTTTACAAAGGTCATGTAATAATGTTATTTGTAGATAATGACTAGCGCTAACTTTTACTCAACAAAAGTTTTAAGGTCAGAGGTCAAATAAAAGAGTTCGCTATGGGGTTAAATTAGTCCATTTTTAGAAAATCTTCATTTTTCAATCTTTTTCCAAAAAAAGTTCTTAGTATGATGTAGAATGTCATTCTGATAAATTTGACTTTTTCAGTTTTTCTGTGACACATACGGTTTCCGGTATACGCCATTTTGAATTTCCACTATATATTCTATATTAAAAATAGTTTTACATTTTAAACTTCTTCTCAAGTTCCACCGCTGGTATTCAGCTCAATCTTAGCTGAAATAATCCTTGGATTGTCTTGGCCAAGTTATGTTATTTTTTAAGTTGATTTGAAATCCAAGATGGCCGCCATGACGTCATCTATTAAAAAGCTTAAAATGCCCATAATTAAAAAAGTATTCATTTTACAGGGGTCAGGTAATTATATTATTTGTAGTTAAAGGCTGGCTCTAGCTTTTACTCACTAAAAGTTGTAGGATCAGAGGTCAAATAAAAGCGTTCGCTATGGGGTCATATAAGTCTATTTTTAGAAAATCTTCATTTTTTAATCTTTTTCCAAAAAAAGAAATTTAAGTATGATTCAAAATGTTATTCTGATGATTTTCATGTTTTTTGGTGTTTCGGTAACGTTTACCATTAACGCGGAACGCCATTTTGAATTAATTTGGCATCAGATATATAACGGCATCTGAGATATAACGTTAGTTGGACGAGGGGAGATAACTCGTACAAGGCTGTACGAGTTACCTCCCCTCGTCCAACATTTGTTGAAACGTTTTATTTCAGATGCCAGATTAATTCAAAACTAGAATGCGGATGACCTATCAAGTGTTTTTAAATAGTTTTTTCTTACCTTTTGAAATACCAAGCCTTTAGGTCATTTATGCTAAGAAGGTGAAAAGCCCGTCAAATTGTTAACCAACAATTTCTAGTTGGATTATGTTTTTGTTACACTTTCAAGTGGAATAGAGAAAGCCACTACAACATAATTGTGCCACAAACAATTTTTAGGTCACCTGAGACAAAGTCTCAAGTGACCTATTCTAATCCCCTTTTGTCCGTCGTCGTGCGTCGTGCGTCGTCCGTCGTGCGTCGTCCGTCGTGCGTCCGTAAACAATTTACATTTTCGACTTCTTCTCCAAAACCCACCAACCAAATTCTATGAAATTTGGCAGGAAGCTTCTATGGCTAGAGGTCAACCAAAATTGTAAATTATATGGTCCCCACCCCCCAGGGGCCTGAGGGGCGGGGCCAAAAAGGGTCAAATTGACTAAAACTTCAAAAATCTTCTTCTCTACTCTCAGATATGCTGGAATCAAACACTCTTCATAGATGGAAGGGTCTTAAGGTGTTTTACCAAAATTGTAAATTTCATGACCCAGGGGTTTCACGTTTGCCCCTGGGGAGGGGCTAAACTTTACCATAGTTTATATTGGGAAATCACATTTTTGACTTTAATTTCTTATATTTCTATTGGAATTCATTCTAATTTTGTAAACATTGTCAGCATGGGATGACAGTTTGATGGCATGCACATGTTGGCCCTGACTGACCCCCAGGGGCTGATGGGCGGGGCTAAAAAGGGCCAAATTGACTGAAATTTCACAAATCTTCTTCTCTACTCTCAGATATGATAGAATCAAATACACTTTATAGATGGCTGGGTTTGAAAGTTCTTTACCAAAATTGTGAATTTCATGACCCGGGGGTCTCAAGTTTGCCCCTGGGGCGGGGCTAAACTTTACTATAGTTTATATAGGGAAATCACATTTTTGACTTTAATTTGTTTTATTTCTATTGGAATTCATTCTAATTTTGTAAACATTGTCAGCATGGGATGACAGTTTGATGGCATGCACATGTTGGCCCTGACTGACCCCCAGGGGCTGATGGGCGGGGCTAAAAAGGGCCAAATTGACTGAAATTTCACAAATCTTCTTCTCTACTCTCAGATATGATAGAATCAAATACACTTCATAAATGGCTGGGTTTGAAGGTTCTTTACCAAAATTGTGAATTTCATGACCCTGGGGTCTCAAGTTTGCCCCTGGGGCGGGGCTAAACTTTACTATAGTTTATATAGGGAAATAACATTTTTAACTTTTATTGGTTTTGGAATTCATTCTAATTTTGTAAACATTGTCAGCGTGGGATGACAGTTTGATGGCATGCACATGTTAGCCCTGACTGACCCCCCCCCCCCCCCCGGGGCTGATGGACAGGGCTAAAAAGGTTCAAATTGACTGAAATTTCAAAAATCTTCTTCTCAAGACTGAAATAAGGTGGAATCAAATACTCTTTATAGTTTGAAGGGTCTTATGGTGCTTTATTGAAATTTTAAATTTCATGACCCTGGGGTCACAAGTTTGCCCCTGGGGAGGGGGTAAATTTTATATAGGGAAATCACATTTTTGACTGATTTGTTTTGATTTCTATTGGAATTCATTCTGGTTAACATTTTCAGCATGGAATGTCAATTAAATAAACTGAAATATTTCAAATCTCAGGTGACCGTTAAGGCCCATGGGCCTCTTGTTAATGTCAGGATGTTTTTGGCACCCGCCGTTTTAGTCGTGGTGGGTAAATTTTGTTAGTCACACTTCTGTTTCCGGCTAACAACTTCTCTTTTCTGTAGTAATACAAAGGATATACATTCGCAGCCTAATATAGTTCCTATTTTAACAGTAATAATTGACACGATTTACCTGATGGTTCCCGTGTTTACTGCAATTATTTAAAATGAAATATGAATGTTTGGTGTTCTACACTATTATGGATTTTAAATATAAACATTTTCCTCATCAGTATATGCAATTTTTTTGGCGTAGGATTACGTAGTTCTGTCTCAATCTTGCGATGAAAACAAAAGTAAAAAAAAATAGTTTGATCATCGTGGAAATTTACATGCGTCCACAGAGAAACTATCAACATGTCTTCGACTAGACTCATATGTTCATCCTGAGTTCATATGCAAGAATATTTCATATAAGCCTAAAACCAACCGTGTTTACGTAGTCAAATGTTTACAATTCTATAAATAGCTTTGCAGCCATACATTCCACAGGATAACTTCAGGTGTCATATGACTAATCATGTGATCATAACTTATTGGCCAAAATGATGGTTATGTCTAATGTAAGTAAACCAGTGACCGTACGCAGTTTCATATTTATTTGTATGTCGCTAGAATACGCAAGAAATATCAACACGAATTGAAGGCAAGTTGTAACAAACTACATTGCCGTTTTTCATGAGGATTTTATTAAATAAGATTATTATTTGTTTATTTGAAAAGAATCTAACGATTATGATCTGTTACTGATGTTCTGGCGTCTTGTTTGTCAAAACTGTAGGCCTATATATGTCTCGTTGTCCTAATTAACATCTTATAATATAAATTTTAAAAAACTTAGGCTGTGTACATCTTTGATTTTATCTCTGCATGTTGTTAATAGACCGATTTGTCCTTCAGTTGATTTTTTTCAAAGTTTACAAGCAGCTTTACTGATTCAGAAGTACATCAATAATCTTCTACAAACATAAAAGAAAAAGGTAAAGGAAAGAACTATTATACTCAGCTATTGGAAAGTGTTCAGCAGATCAATATATTATACATGTTTTCTTGAATATATATAGAATAGGAATAACCAGATTTAAGACATTTCATTTGATTAAAATGTAGATGTCTGCACTATAAAATTCAATTTTAAATTCCTTATTTTATAACCTCAGACCCTGACGTTTCTCAGGGCCTTTGGCCCTTTGATTTTAAGAGGAAAAAATATCTTATATTATTTGATTTTTTTGTTGCTGATGAAATGAATGGTGTGTGAATTTTGGACATTTTATGAAATAGATATATAAACAGTTTACTTAAATTACCTTGTGTTCTTTATTTGGTTCGTACCAGTTGTACTGAATAGATTCGGTGATATATAATATGAATCTCAAGTGAGTTTCCAAGATAGCGGCCGTCTCAACAAAGTATATACTTCAAACATAAAAATGTGACTGTTTTTCTTTTTACAATGTAATGGCTGTAAAAACAATGCCTGAAAAGTTCCGTCATATATCAATACGAATAATTTATATAATTTCATTGCAAATGAAAATTCTTCATCTTGTTTTTAACAAAAATTACATAAGTATGAAGATTGTTTTCCCCTTGGAGCAACAAAAAACATATTCAGCCCGTTCTAAATTTGCCCGAAATAGTTTTTAAGACATCTCCTTTTCCGCGTTTGTAAAATCAGAAAATTCCGATCTGAATTCTTGATACATTTGTACTCGGAACACTCAGGATTTATCGAGCTCCCAAATTATCTTTTCAATGCATAATCAGATGGGGGTGTGAAATATAATTAGGTGTCATGAAATGAAGAGAATTTATCCGAAGTGTTCAGATTTACTGTTAGCCCCTTTTGATTCAGATAGTATTTGGTATGCATGGGTGATTTTAAGCATTGTTTTAACATGATGAATTGTAAATTGGGGGGGGGGGGGGGGGGGGATGCATAGGCGTAAGAGGGTTATTTACAGTGAATTAGTGATTTCTAATTTCATTAATTAGTTCAAAGGCTTACTACTTACATGACTCCGCTTATTGCTAGGTCTCCTCTCCATGACTACAGTCAGTGTTCCGTCGGCCTTATATATACATTATGTATATATAGTTACTGATTTCAATTACCACCTACATGACTCTCCTTATTCTTAAATTTGGTCAGTCAGCGTCAATTTGCCTTAAAACAGTAAAGGCTTTGGTGTGAAAAATAATGTCAATGTTTCAAGTTTTATGATCATAATTAATTTCAGAGGCACTTTTCTGGTATCATTTTCTTTAGAGTCTGCAGATTTTGTATTTTTTTGTGAAATATAGTTGGACATTATGCCTGATCTGAACCCTTAAAGCTGATTGGACACAATCAAACAACATGAAATTAGAATCGATTAAGACATCTAAAATGGTTGATTACTTCAAGTACAGAAAGTTAACAGTTATCACCAGGGACTGGTGTTCTATAAACTATTGTTAAGCTAACAGTTATCACCAGGGACTGGTGTTCTAAACTATTTTTAAGTTAACAGTTAACACCAGGGACTGGTGTTCTATAAACTATTGTTAAGCTAACAGTTATCACCAGGGACTGGTGTTGTATAAACTATTGATAACAGAGGGACTGGTGTTGTATAAACTATTGATAACAGAGGGACTGGTGTTGTATAAACTATTGTTAAGCTAACAGTTACCACCAGGGACTGGTGTTCTATAAACTATTGTTAAGCTAACAGTTACCACCAGGGACTGGTGTTCTATAAACTATTGATAACAGAGGGACTGGTGTTGTATAAACTATTGTTAAGCTAACAGTTACCACCAGGGACTGGTGTTGTATAAACTATTGTTAAGCTAACAGTTACCACCAGGGACTGTTGTTGTATAAACTATTGTTAAGCTAACAGTTATCACCAGGGACTGGTGTTCTAAACTATTGTTAAGCTAACAGTTATCACCAGGGACTGGTGTTCTATAAACTATTGATAACAGAGGGACTGGTGTTGTATAAACTATTGATAACAGAGGGACTGTTGTTGTATAAACTATTGTTAAGCTAACAGTTATCACCAGGGACTGGTGTTGTATAAACTATTGTTAAGCTAACAGTTACCACCAGGGACTGGTGTTGTATAAACTATTGTTATAGTAACAATAACTTCTTTTGTTGGAATGGGAGGAAAACAGGAAAATGAGAAAAATTAGAGAATCCATATGGATAAGGGAAGAAGGGAAATCAATGAACAGAGACGAGGGGGCCTTAAGTTGAGTCATATTTATGACCCTATTTTAACATCCAATTAGGGGCAGAATGGGTAAACATCTTGCCCGTTCCTCTGCCTACCTACTGTATTTAAGAGTGCATTGGATGAAATTTCGCTCTACAAATTTGACAACTGACTTCACTTAAACTCGGCCTATTTTGGGTAGTGAGCTGATTTCTGCGGTTAGAACACCGACACTCGGATAATGTACTCTTTGCTAGACAAAGGAAACAGATGTTTTTGAAAGCTGGCAAATTAAGTTTTCAATTTCTGTTTGTGTACAAAACAACCTCTTATATATCATTCATACCAAACTGATGAATCTTATTCCTTAAACTTCTTTAGTGTTATGTAGAATATTGAACATATAACAGAAGGTTGATTATATATCGTCAAATCACTGGTCATCTCTAAAATCAGTGTTTGTTTGTGTAATTGATAGGTTATTTGGCCATGGGCAGGGTTTCCTCCAGACATTCAACGTCCACCGAGAGCCTGGATGAGACTGCCATGATCAAACCACCTCCACAATTACACCCCTCCCAAATGCCACCCTATTACTACAGCTCACCAGTGTTCAACCTTGATAGTGTTGATTACGACGCTAGCAGTGAAAGTCATGAGGAAGATGATGAAGTGTTTAACGTGGTTGGTAGGCCCATACATCGCTCCAGGTCAGATATCATACCAAGAAACCTAGATCTTGTTAAACAGTCAAAGACGGGGAAAAAACCTTACCGCCATTCCAAATCGTTTCCAGAAATATTGGAGGACATGACTGCAAATAAAATTCTTAGCCCCAATTATAGGCTTGAGGATAGAGACGTGGATAAGGCGATGGGCATCATAAAAAGACAATTCCCTCATATTGGAGGTCTGCAGGATGCTTCAGTTGTAGCACTGGCATCTCTACAGAATATTAGTAAGGAATATCAGGGCGATTTCATCCAGATTTATCACACAGGTAAAAACCACTGGGTGACCTTAACTAACCTTCTGTGCCACAGGTCAAAAGGTCATGTCAAAGTCTATGACAGTTTTTACAGGAGTCCAACTTCACAACTGTTGTTAGACCTAACATCACTCGTTAGGCCTAAGGCGCTGTGTGTTACGATGGAACTTCCAAAGTACCAGAAACAGAATTTTAAAGGAGACTGTGGACTGTTTGCTATTGCGGCAATGGTAAGCTTGGCAAATGGTGAAGACCCATCTAGGAAGGTTTGGGATTGTTCCAAAATGAGAGGCCATCTTGTTGAATGCATGTCCTCGGGCAACTTGTCTGAATTCCCGGTCAGTAATGAGAGTATAGCTTTCACTCCAGACGAGAATTTCCTTGAACAGATATCTTTCCGCATTGTTCTGTGTGTTGCGTGTCGACAAACCTTGACACGAAAAGATAAACGGACAGAATGTGGACTTTGTGGAGAAAAATGTCATGATAGAAAGGATTGTATTGATGACCAAAGTCTATGTAGACAGTGTAGATTTCAGTAAATGTCTTAGACAGTGTGGATTTCAGTAAATGTCATGTATATATATAAACTGTAAATTACAGTAAATGTCATGTAGACAGTGTAGATTTCAGTAAATGTCATGTAGACAGTGTAGATTTCAGTAAACGTCATATAGATGGTGTAGATTTCAGTAAACGTCATGTAGACAGCGTAGATTTAAGTAAATGTCATGTAGACAGTGTAGATTTCAGTAAATGTCATGTAGACAGTGTGGATTTCAGTAAATGTCATGTATATATATAAACTGTAAATTACAGTAAATGTCTTGTAGACAATGTAGATTTCAGTAAACGTCATGTAGATGGTGTAGATTTCAGTAAACGTCATGTAGACAGTGTAGATTTCAGTAAACGTCATGTAGACGGTGTAGATTTCAGTAAACATCATGAAGACTAGATTTCAGTAAACGTCATGTAGACGGTGTAGATTTCAGTAAATGTCTTGTAGACGGTGTAGATTTCAGTAAACGTCATGTAGACGGTGTAGATTTCAGTAAATGTCATGTAGACAGTGTAGATTTCAGTAAACATCATGTAGACTGTAGATTTCAGTAAACGTCATGTAGACGGTGTAGATTTCAGTAAGCGTCATGTAGACAGTGTAGATTACAGTAAATGTCATGTAGACAGTGTAGATTTCAGTAAGTGTCATGTAGACAGTGTAGATTACAGTAAATGTCATGTAGACGGTGTAGATTTCAGTAAATGTCATGTAGACAGTGTAGATTTCAGTAAGTGTCATGTAGACAGTGTAGATTTCAGTAAATGTCTTGTAGACAGTGTATATTTCAGTAAACGTCATGTAGACAGTGTAGATTTCAGTAAATGTCATGTAGACAGTGTAGATTTCAGTAAACGTCATGTAGACTAGATTTCAGTAAACATCATGTAGACTGTAGATTTCAGTAAACGTCACGTAGACGGTGAAGATTTCAGTAAATGTCATGTAGACAGTGTAGATTTCAGTAAACGTCACGTAGACGGTGTAGATTTCAGTAAACATCATGTAGATTGTAGATTTCAGTAAATGTCATGTAGACGGTGTAGATTTCAGTAAAAGTCATGTAGATTGTAGATTTCAGTTAATGTCATGTAGACAGTGTAGA
The DNA here is from genome assembly GCF_902652985.1 of Pecten maximus. Lineage (NCBI taxonomy): Eukaryota > Metazoa > Mollusca > Bivalvia > Pectinida > Pectinidae > Pecten > Pecten maximus. The sequence continues at coordinate 29,880,905 of NC_047026.1, forward strand.
TTTCAGTAAACATCATGTAGACTGTAGATTTCAGTAAATGTCATGTAGACGGTGTAGATTTCTGTAAATGTCATGTAGACAGTGTAGATTTCAGTAAATGTCATATCGACATAGTAGATTTCAGTAAATGTCATGTAGACAGTGTAGATTTAAGTAAGCGTCATGTAGACAGTGTAGATTTCAGTAAATGTCTTGTAGACAGTGCAGATTTCAGAAAATGTCATGTATATATATAAACAGTGTAAATTACAGTAAACGTCATGTAGACAGTGTAGATTTCTGTAAATGTCATGTTTAAGTGTACAATACATGGTAAAATGGTAAAACTACCCAATATTTTAGTATTAATGTAAAGCTGAAATACTGGGGATTTTGGTAAGTCACATAAGAGCTGAAAAACTGGAATGGTAATTAATCCACTTAAGAGCTGGAATACTAGTAATGTTGGTAAGTCACTATAAAGAACTGAAATACTGGTAATTTTGATAAGTCAATTTAGAGCAGAAATATTGGTGACTTTGATCAATATTTAAAAAAATCATAGATGTATTTGTTGAATATGTTTTAAGCACAATTTCAGGAGTTACATATTTACAAACTGTAATCCCATGCTGATATAGTTACATATTTGATGTGCTAATACGGTAAATATGATTAAATTTCAAGAATTTAATCGAAGAAATTTTACCAAATAAATTAATAAATAGAGTTAATATTTTAACCTGTGTTTTTAGCCCACCATCATCAGATGGTGGGCTATTCAAATCACCCTGCGTCCGTGGTCCGTCCGTCCGTCCCTCCCTCCGTCCGTCCGTCCGTAAACAATTCTTGTTATTGCTAATCCTCAGAAAGTACTGAAGGGATCTTTCTCAAATTTCATATGTAGGTTCCCCTTGGTGCCTAGTTATGCATATTGCATTTTGAGACCAATCGGAAAACAACATGGCCGACAGGCAGCCATCTTGGATATTGACAATTGAAGTTTGTTATCGCTATTTCTGAGAAAGTACTGAAGGGATCTTTCTCAAATTTCATATGTAGGTTCCCCTTGGTGCCTTGTTATGCATATTGCATTTTGAGACCAATCGGGAAACAACATTGCCGACAGGCAGCCATCTTGTATTTTGACAATTGAAGTTTGTTATCGCTATTTCTCAGAAAGTACTGAAGGGATCTTTCTCAAATTTCATATGTAGGTTCCCCTTGGTGCCTAGTTATGCACATTGTATTTTGAGACCAATCGGAAAACAACATGGCCGACAGGCAGCCATCTTGGATTTTGACAATTGAAGTTTGTTATCGCTATTTCTCAGAAAGCACTGAAGAGATCTTTCTCAAATTTCATATGTAGGTTTCTCTTGGTGCCTAGTTATGCATATTGCATTTTGAGACCAATCAGAAAACGACATGGCCGACAGGCAGCCATCTTGGATATTGACGATTGAAATTTGTTATCACTATTTCTCAGAAAGTACTGAAGGGATCTTTCTCAAATTTCATATGTAGGTTTCCCTCAGTGCCTAGTTATGCATATTGGGACCAATCCGAAAACAACATGGCCGACAGACAGCCATTATCGCTAAATCTTAAATTTTATATATAGGTTCCCCTTGTTTGAAATGTACTAGCTATAGAGGGCTGTTTATGAAAATACACAGATTAGTAAGACTTAGAGGAAGGGAAAAGTAGAGAAAAGATCAATCTGACATGGAACCTATAAAGATCATTCAATGGTGGGCGCCAAGATCCCTCTGGGATCTCTTGTGACAATTGAAGGTTGTTATCGCTATTTCTCAGAAAGCACTGAAGGGATCTTTCTTAAATTTCATATGTTAAGGTTCCTCTTGGTGCCTAGTTATGCATATTGCATTTTTAGACTAATCGGAAAACAACATGGCCGACAGGCAGCCATCTTGGATTTTGACAATTGAAGTTTGTTATCACTATTTCTCAGAAACTAATGAAGGGATCTTTCTTAAATTTCATATTTAGGTTCCTCTTGGTGCCTTGTTATACATATTGCATTTTGAGACCAATCGGAAAACGACATGGCCGACAGGCAGCCATCTTGGATTTTGACAATTGAAGTTTGCTATTGCTATTTATCAGAAATTGCTGAAAGGATTTTTCTGAAATTTCATTTGTAGGTTCCCCTTGGTCCCTGGTATTGCATTTTGGGACCAATCCGAAAACAACATGGCCGACAGACAGCCATTATCGCTAAATCTTAATTTTTAGCCCACCATCATCAGAAATCTTAAATTTTATATATAGTTTCCCCATGTTTGAAAATTACTAGAGGGCTGTTTCTGAATTTACACATATTAGTAAGACTTAGAGGAAGGGAAAAGTAGAGAAAAGATCAATCTGACATGGAACCTATAAAGATCATTCAATGGACTGGGCGCCAAGATCCCTCTGGGATCTCTGGTGACAATTGAAATTTGTTACCGCTATTCCTCAGAGACTAAGGAAGGGATCTTTCTCAAATTTCATATGTAGGTTCCCCTTGGTCCCTGGTATTGCATTTTGGGACCAATCCGAAAACAACATGGCCGACAGACAGCCATTATCGCTAAATCTTAATTTTTAGCCCACCATCATCAGAAATCTTAAATTTTATATATAGTTTCCCCATGTTTGAAAATTACTAGAGGCCTGTTTCTGAATTTACACATATTAGTAAGACTTAGAGGAAGGGAAAAGTAGAGAAAAGATCAATCTGACATGGAACCTATAAAGATCATTCAATGGACTGGGCGCCAAGATCCCTCTGGGATCTCTGGTAACAATTGAAATTTGTTATCGCTATTCCTCAGAAACTAAGGAAGGGATCTTTCTCAAATTTCATATGTAGGTTCCCATTGTGCCTAGTTATGCGTATAACATTTTGAGACCAATCGGAAAACAACATGGCCGACAGGCAGCCATCTTGGATTTTGACAATTGAAATTTGTTATCGCTATTCCTCAGAAAGTACTGAAGGTATCTTTCTCAATTTTTTTGTAGGCTCCCCTTGGTCTGTAGTTATGCTATTGCATCTTGGGACCAATAGGAAAACAACATGGCCCACAGGCAGCCATCTTGGATTTTGACAATTGAAGTTTGCTATAGCTATTTCTCAGAAATTGCTTAAAGGATCTTTCTGAAATTTCATTTGTAGGTTGCCCTCGGTCCCTAGTTATGCATATTTGATTTTGAGACTAGTCAGAAAACAACATGGCCGACAGGCAGCCATCTTGTATTTTGACAATTAAAGTTTGTTAACGCTATTTTACAGAAGGTACTGAAGGGATCTTTCTCAAATTTCATATGTAGGTTCCTCTTGGTCCCTGGTATTGCATTTTGGGACCAATCGGAAAACAACATGGCCGACAGACAGCCATTATCGCTAAATCATAAATTTTATATATAGGTTCACCTTGTTTGAAAAGTACTAGAGGGCTGATTCTGAATTTACAGATTAGTAAGACTTAGAGGAAGGGAAAAGTAGAGAAAAGATCAATCTGACATGGAATCTATAAAGATCATTCAATGGTGGGCGCCAAGATCCCTCTGGGATCTCTTGTTTGTGTAGACATGAAGTACTCAGCTGTATAGCCTGTTTTGATTAGTAAACCATCCTTAGCCTAGCTATTTTCAGCAGTATTTAGATTGTGCTGCCCTTGTGTACTGATAGATAATCATGTATAATTCAAATTATCACCACAAAATGATGTTTATTTCAATTTAGTTTCACTTTTAGCACAATAAGTGTGCATTACCTATAGAAATTATTGAGATCCCTGCCCTGTAACTATATGTATTAACTAGGAATGAATGAGCTGGGATTTGCTCATTGGCCTTAGTTCTTAAATCCAGGTCATAACATGTAAATAGTTTGAATCTCAGACATGAAAACAAATTTACCAAGATTTGACTTCTGGCCTGGCCATATGCCACTTAAGAGAGCACTATGTAAAGTTTAATTGCCCTCCCTCTTGGACATAAAGAAATTTTATACACTTTGGTGTGGGACCTAGAAATCTGTTGCCATCAATATTGATAATCAGGACCATGATACTATACATAGATATACATTATGATATTGGTTTGTTCTCTAAACGAATCAGTTAGTTCAAAAAGAAAGCTAAGCTCTTTTACACCTTAAGCAAATTGCCAAAAATGGACAGATAATATTTTTGTTACAAATTCTTCCACTTGACAGTTTCTGTTTTATTCACATATTGACATCTTTTTACAAGCATTCACTGGGACCATGAAATCAAAAATTTTGTAAAAGAGTTATATTACATTTAGTAAAAGTTCAATTTGGGAAACAGTTTATCAGAGGAATATTTTGTACTGTTGAGTCACTATTGTTGATTTAGTCTTACATATTTTTCAATCCTCAGGTTATATAGTTATGGCATTTTGGTGTGTCATTTATAATTTGTATTGTTGGGTGGTTGACTAAAGTCAATAATGTATGAAGTTTGTTAAGAGTGGATCTCAAATTCACAAGAGCATTAATGACTGCAGACTGCATCAATTTTAAGAGATTAATAGCTTCAGGTTGTAAAATACAGTCAACTTGTAGATACATGTACTTACTTTTATGTGATAGAGAAAAATATCGGAGGATGTTTATCTATTTATGGTAGAGGAAAAACATTAAAGGATGTTTATCTATTTGTGGTAGAGGAAAAACATTAAAGGATGTTTATCTATTTGTGGTAGAGGAAAAACATTAAAGGATGTTTATCTATTTGTGGTAGAGGAAAAACATTAAAGGATGTTTATCTATTTGTGGTAGAGGAAAAACTTTAAAGGATGTTTATCTATTTGTGGTAGAGGAAAAACATTAGAGGATGTTTATCTATTTGTGGTAGAGGAAAAACATTAGAGGATGTTTATCTATTTGTGGTAGAGGAAAAACATTAAAGGATGTTTATCTATTTGTGGTAGAGGAAAAACATTAAAGGATGTTTATCTATTTATGGTAGAGGAAAAACATTAAAGGATGTTTATCTATTTGTGGTAGAGGAAAAACATTAAAGGATGTTTATCTATTTGTGGTAGAGGAAAAACATTAAAGGATGTTTATCTATTTGTGGTAGAGGAAAAACATTAAAGGATGTTTATCTATTTGTGGTAGAGGAAAAACATTAAAGGATGTTTATCTATTTATGGTAGAGGAAAAACATTAAAGGATGTTTATCTATTTATGGTAGAGGAAAAACATTAAAGGATGTTTATCTATTTGTGGTAGAGGAAAAACATTAAATGATGTTTATCTATTTGTGGTAGAGGAAAAACATTAAAGGATGTTTATCTATTTATGGTAGAGAAAAAACATTAAATGATGTTTATCTTTTTGTGGTAGAGAAAAAACATTAAAGGATGTTTATTTATGGTAGAGGAAAAACATTAGAGGATGTTTATCTTTTTGTGGTAGAGAAAAAACATTAAAGGATGTTTATCTATTTATGGTAGAGAAAAAACATCAGAGGATGTTTATCTGTATTTGTGGTAGAGAGAAAACAATAGAGTACATAATTTACATCCTTAAATTGATATGATCATGCAGTAAACAGATATAGTATTTAATTGTATGTGTGGTATACAGAAAACAACTTAAAGGTTGTTTATATGTCTCTACATCCAGAACCTGGTTTTTCAAAAGGTGATCAGCTTAATGACCTGATCAGTGAAAACCTCTATTCTCCTTTACTTCAAAACCTTTTTATTGGGCTTTTGAAATTGTTATTAGGATTTTGAAATTGTTGTTAAATTGTGATTTGCCTAATAGCATTTAGAACAACTTGGTCTGGTAATACAGATAATATTGGATGAAATTTGTCTTGATGTTTACAGTAGCTGGTTGAATGTAATTTGCTGGTGTACAATTAGACATTTAATAGTACATTGTTGTACATTTATTGCCTATCCTGAAAATAACCTGTTCAAAGTCTGTTTTTGCCCACAATTGACTTTAAATACAATGTAATGTTCAGCATTAAATCTGTTCTAGGTTGTAAGTACAGTATATAAACTGGAAAATGGATTTGTCTTTCATTTCGATGATTTTGTTACTGGTTGTGATCTAACAAGGAGAAAAGCATTTTGGAAAAGATCTGAAGGAATCCTGAGTGTTTGAATCATCATTACAACAGCATACCAAAAGCTTACAAATTATTGACCAATCATAATATTGACATGCTCAAATTATTGACCAATCATATTGACATACTCAAAGCTTACAAGTTATTGACCATGCAGTCATATTGACATTTTCAAATTATTGACCAATCATATTGACATACTCAAAGCTTAAAAATTATCGACCAATTGTTTTGACATACTAAAAGCTTACACATTATCGACCAATCTCAAATTGACATACTCAAAGCTTACAAATTATTGACCTATCGCATTGCCTCTGATTTGTGAATGTGTATATTTGACCCAGTTGGTCATGATCAGGTATCGAATGCCACTTCCAACACTCAAGGCCTGAGATCTCTCAGTGACATAAGTGAAATATCAATAGAACTTATATTGACCATTACCTTTTGTCACTTTTACTTCTTTGTGATGCAATATACATATGTACTGGATTGAAGACATAGGATCTACGATATCAACCAAAATACATTGTCTGTTTATATTGATATATATATATATATATATAATGTGTTTCTGTTTATATTGATATATATATGATGTGTGTCTGTTTATATTGATATATATATATAATGTGTAATTATTCCTTTACTTTACAAATAATTTGAGAAGTTGGATTTTTGCATGTTAAAAATTAGAAGGTAATTAATTTCATTATTTGTGTGGTAATGATAAGTTGGTGGATAATAATCTTCAATATCTCGATCAATGCAAGGTATTTTCAATTCATTCATTCAACTTTGGGGTCATTTTCCTGAAACTGGTCATGTATTTTTTACATAGATATATTGTAGATCCTACATTTTAAGTAATAGGTAGGCCTTGAATTGTGATATAAATAGTATTAAATGTTGTGATTGATTAACGGTGCTGTTATGTCCATCCATTCATTTTTTGTTGTCTTTTTTGCTTGAAAATAAAGAATTATGTTACAAAGAAATGCAACAGCTAGTGTCAAACATTTTTAGCTCACCTGCCTGAAGAGCAAGTGAGATGCTTATCTAGTGGTACATCGTCTGTCATTCGTACTTATCCAGTGGTACATCGTCTGTCGATCGTACTTATCCAGTGGTACATCGTCTGTCGATCGTACTTATCCACTGGTACATCGTGGGTCATTCGTACTTATCCAGTGGTGCATCGTCTGTCATTCGTACTTATCCAGTGGTACATCGTCTGTCATTCGTACTTATCCAGTGGTACATCGTCTGTCGATCGTACTTATCCAGTGGTACAAAAAATATCATCTGTCGATCGTCCTTATCCACTGGTAAATCGTCTGTCGATCGTACTTATCCAGTGGTAAATTGTGGGTCAATCCTACTTATCCAGTGGTGCATCGTCTGTCATTCGTACTTATCCAGTGGTACATCGTCTGTCATTCGTACTTATCCAGTGGTACATCGTCTGTCGATCGTACTTATCCAGTGGTACATCATCTGTCGATCGTCCTTATCCACTGGTAAATCGTCTGTCGATCGTACTTATCCAGTGGTAAATTGTGGGTCAATCCTACTTATCCAGTGGTGCATTGTGGGTCGATCGTACTTATCCAGTGGTACATCGTCTGTCATTCGTACTTATCCAGTGGTACAAAGACTGTCATTCGTACTTATCCAGTGGTACAACGACTGTCGATCGTACTTATCCAGTGGCACAACGTCTGTCGATCGTACATATCCAGTGGTGCATCGTGGGTCATTCGTACTTATCCAGTGGTACATCGTCTGTCGATCGTACTTATCCAGTGGTACATCGTCTGTCAATCGTACTTATCCAGTGGTACATCGTCTGTCGATCGTACTTATCCAGTGGTACATCGTCTGTCGATCGTACTTATCCAGTGATACATTGTGGGTCAATCGTACTTATCCAGTGGTACAACGTCTGTCGATCGTACTTATCTAGTGGTACATCGTCTGTCGATCGTACTTATGCAGTGGTACAACGTCTGTCGATCGTACTTATCCTGTGGTACATCGTCTGTCGATCGTACTTATGCAGTGGTACATCGTCTGTCGATCGTACTTATCCAGTGGTACATCGTCTGTCGATCGTACTTATCCAGTGGTACATCGTCTGTCGATCGTACTTATCCAGTTGTACATCGTCTGTCGATCGTACTTATCCAGTTGTACATCGTCTGTCGATCGTACTTATCCAGTGGTCCATCGTCTGTTGATCGTACTTATCCAGTCTTATCCAGTGGCACATCGTCTGTCATTCGTACTTATCCAGTGGTACATCGTCTGTCGATCGTACTTATCCAGTGGTCCATCGTCTGTCGATCGTACTTATCCAGTCTTATCCAGTGGTCCATCGTCTGTCGATCGTACTTATCCAGTCTTATCCAGTGGTGCATCGACTGTCGATCGTACTTATCCAGTGGTACATCGTCTGTCGATCATACTTATCCAGTGGTACATCGTCTGTCGATCCTACTTATCTGTTTTAATGACTTCTTATCAATAACCTAAGTTACCCAGGTTCATGCTTGGATGATTGAAGGGCTTCCAACTTTTCTTTACTTTAACAAAGATGCCCAAGGTCATTTTGGAAAAATAGTATGCCTGGATGAAGAGCCAATCTGGTCACAGGAGTCAAATGTGTTATAATCTTCAAATGAAATGAAAAGTCCACCTCAAGACAGTCCACCTCACAACAGTCCACCTCACGACAATCCACCTCATGACAGTCTACCTCACAACAGTCCACCTCACAACAATCCATCTCACGACAGTCCATCTCACAACAGTCTACCTCACAACAGTCCACCTCACAACAATCCACCTCACAACAGTCCACCTCACGACAGTCCACCTCACGACAGTCTACCTCACGACAGTCCACCTCACAACAGTCTACCTCACAACAGTCCACCTCACGACAATCCACCTCACGACAATCCATCTCACGACAGTCCACCTCACAACAGTCTACCTCACAACAGTCCACCTCACAACAATCCACCTAACGACAATCCACCTCACAACAGTCCACCTCACAACAATCCCCCTCACGACAGTCCACCTCACGACAGTCCACCTCACAACAATCCACCTCACAACAGTCCACCTCACAACAATCCACCTCACGACGGTCCACCTCACAACAGTCTACCTCACAACAGTCCACCTCACGACAATCCACCTCACGACAATCCACCTCACGACAGTCCACTTCACGACAATCCACCTCACGACAGTCCACCTCACGACAGTCCACCTCACGACAATCCATCTCACGACAGTCCACCTCACGACAATCAATCTCACGACAGTCCACCTCACAACAGTCTACCTCACAACAGTCCACCTCACGACAATCCACCTCACGACAATCCACCTCACAACAATCCCCCTCACGACAGTCCACCTCACGACAGTCCACCTCACAACAATCCACCTCACGACAGTCCACCTCACAACAATCCACCTCACAACTGTCCACCTCAGGACAGTCCACCTCACAACAATCCACCTCACAACAGTCCACCTCACAACAGTCCACCTCACAACAATCCACCTCACGACAGTCCACCTCACAACAGTCTACCTCACAACAATCCACCTCACAACAGTCTACCTCACGACAATCCACCTCACGACGGTCCACCTCACGACGGTCCACCTCACGACGGTCCACCTCACAACGGTCCACCTCACTACAATCCACACGACAGTCCACCTCACAACAATCCACCTCACAACAATCCACCTCATGACAGTCTACCTCATGACAGTCCACCTCACAACAATCCACCTCACAACAATCCACCTCATGACAGTCCACCTCACAACAGTTCACCTCACGACAGTCCACCTCACAACAGTCTACCTCACAACAATCCACCTCACAACAGTCCACCTCACGACAATCCACCTCACGACAGTCCACCTCACGACAGTCCACCTCACAACAATCCACCTCACGACAGTCCACCTCAGGACAGTCCACCTCACAACAATCCACCTCACGACAGTCCACCTCAAAACAATCCACTTCACAACAGTCCACCTCATGACAGTCTACCTCACAACAGTCCACCTCACAACAATCCACCTCACGACAGTCCACCTCAGGACAGTCCACCTCACAACAGTCCACCTCACAACAATCCATCTCACGACAGTCCACCTCACAACAATCCACCTCACAACAATCCACCTCATGACAATCCACATCACGACAGTCCACCTCACGACAGTCCACCTCACAACAATCCACCTCACAACAGTCCACCTTACAACAATCCACCTCACAACAGTCCACCTCACAACAATCCACCTCAAAACAATCCACCTCACAACAATCCACCTCACAACAATCCACCTCACGACAGTCCACCTCACAACAGTCCACCTCACAACATTGACAGAACTTTCCAAAGATTTACATGACATATTTACCTCTTAAACAGTAAAAAAATGGATACTTATATTTATTACATTTTTACCAGTGAAATATCAAACATTATTCATTCTATAAAAGTGATATTTTTCACTAGTGAAAAATATCACTTTTGCTGATTTGACCAATCAAATTAATGATTAGAAAATACCAAAATAATTGACCAATTAGAAAGCCCGACATATATGTCAGCACCTGGACAGGGGGAACTATTTTTTGTATGCAAACTTTCGCTGTAGGCCTAGTTAGCATACGGGGTAGGTTTTTCGTTGATAAAAAAGTAATAAACAGAATATCTAACAGTTTCTTCAGTAATATTAGATATATTTCACTCGTGTGGCTAATATTTTGATATTTTTCACTCGTGCTGCGCACTCGTGAAAAATATCAAAATATTAGCCCCACTCGTGAAATATATTTGGTATTACTGAAGACACTGTTAGATATCCTTTATATCATTTAAATTCAAACTTATATTTATTACAAAAGATTTAATCAACCTTTTTCCCTTAGAATCTTTTGGAATCATCAAAAGTTCAACATGGCATTGACAGTGGCCATTTTGTAACACTTATGGTTGTGCAGTCATGGATCCTTGGTCATCAAATTCTTCTGTTGTACATTCCACCTAGTATGGGACTGATCTGAAACTTGCTGACCAAATGTTCTTATTGACTGACCAGTCAATCATGGCCAAAACTCGAAATAAAAACACTCCACCAGTTTGACTAGTGCCACTGAGCTGAAAATTGGTTGCAAAGTTTAGAAAGTTGCTATTTTTTGGACTTGTCAAAAGTTCAACCAGCAGAATTACGATAGTCTATGTTTAATGGTCAGTTAACCTTTTAGGCCTTTGGGGATCTTGTATTTTGGCATGACCCATTTTACAGAGTGAATAACTATCAGCATCAATTAGTGCAAAAAGAAAAAAAAAAGAAGATTTTTTGGTAAAACTAAATTTGTACATATGCATCTAATGCATACTAAATACCTAATTTAGCATGGCATATTTTCCTTTCAAATATGTAGGTAAAAGTTATAGGTAGGGATAACAAATCGGTGTCTAGCTTTGCTTTTGATCCATACAACTAGTTAGGGGATGATATATTTTCCATGTTTAATCAGCTGCAGTTTCCATTTGGACCTACTGTAAAAGTGGAAATGTTCGCAGCGTGGAAATTTTCGCTTATTTCGCGATAATTAAATCCCCGCGAAAATATCCACACGCGAATATAATAACACATGAAAATATTGCCACGCGAATATTTCCACCAAATAAACTAAATACACTAATATCCAAGATGCAAGTTCCTGGTAGTAAACCATGTCGTCCGTGATGTGTAACGTTGTCATGGTCGGTCATTTGTTTGAGACATGGCTATACGAATTTGAGTAATTAGTAAAATGATAGTATTTCATCTAGTTTGATGTTGATTGATCATTAAACTTTCTTCATTTCATGATAATTATGATTGCTTTTACGTTACTGTACATATCAATCGCAAAGCTGGTCGGAAATAATCTTACTTTATGTACATAGCCAATGACATTGCAGCGCGAAAATATATTTTCATCATGACTGACAGCGCGAAAATATCCACACCGCAAACAGTTTGGAGGCTGACTTAGCGAAAATTTCAACGCGCGAAAATATCCACTTTTACAGGTTAACCTAGCTTCTTCACACATATTAGATATTTGATTTTACAAGCAATGAACCAATCATGAACACAAGCACTGGCATGTTTGTAACACAGTCTAATTGACAGCATGCATAGTTTCAGACATTTGCATGTTATCATTTGATAAGTAGTAATTGTTTTGGTGATTAGAAAGCTTTTTAAGACCAACATTTGGGCTGATATGCTGGGCATAAGAATTCTCAATACAGGCCCCTTGGGCCTCTTGTTATTTGATACCTATTCACCATTCCATTTACATATTATTTTTTTGTGTATTACAGGTGCAGCGGCATCACAGACGAGAGATACATATCAGGAAGTCACAGTGGACATTGAGAATATTGAACTGAAGATCTATCAAGGGGACATAACTAAGGCTAAAGTTGATGCCATTGTAAATGGGACAAATGCTGATTTTGATTTAACAAGAGGTAAATGCTCCGAAAAACGGTATTTTGGGTGTGAAATTTTGAACTCTCTTGTTTTGTAATTCATGGTGCCCAAATCTATTGTTTTGTTATTTATTGTGCCCATCTTTTTCGGTCACCTGACAAAGTCTCAAGTGAACTATTCTAATCGCCTTCTGTCCGTCGGCGTGCGTCGTGTGTCCGTCATAAAGAATTTACATTTTCGACTGATTCTCCAAAATTGTGAATTTTTGTAAATTGTTTATGATGCCTAACTCTATTGTTTTGTTGTTTATGGTGCCTTTCTCTATTGTTTTGTTGTTTATGGTGCCTTTCTCTATTGTATTGTTGTTTATGGTGCCTTTCTCTATTGTATTGTTGTTTATGGTGCCCAACTCTATTGTTTTGTTGTTTATGGTGCCTTTCTCTATTGTATTGTTGTTTACTGTGCCCAACACTATTGTTTTGTTTTTTAGCCCACCATCATCAGATGGTGGGCTATTCAAATCGCCCTGCGTCCGTGGTCCGTGGTCCGTCCGTCCGTCCCTCCGTCCGTCCGTCCGTCCCTCCGTCCGTCCGTAAACAATTCTTGTTATCGCTAATCCTCAGAAAGTACTGAAGGGATCTTTCTCAAATTTCATATGTGGGTTCCCCTTGGTGCCTAGTTATGCATATTGCATTTTGAGACCAATCATAAAACAACATGGCCGACAGGCAGCCATCTTGGATTTTGACAATTGAAGTTTGTTATCGCTATTTCTGAGAAAGTACTGAAGGGATCTTTCTCAAATTTCATATGTAGGCTCCCCTTGGTGCCTAGTTATGCATATTGCATTTTGAGACCAATCGGAAAACAACATGGCCGACAGGCAGCCATCTTGGATTTTGATAATTTAAGATTGTTATCGCTATTTCTGAGAAAGCACTGAAGGGATCTTTCTCAAATTTCATATGTAGGTTCCCCTTGGTGCCTAGTTATGCATATTGCATTTTGAGACCAATCGGAAAACAATATGGCCGACAGGCAGCCATCTTGGATTTTGACAATTGAAGTTTGTTATCGCTATTTCTGAGAAAGTACTGAAGGGATCTTTCTCAAATTTCATATGTAGGTTCCCCTTGGTGCCTAGTTATGCATATTGCATTTTGAGACCAATAGGAAAACAACATGGCCGACAGGCAGCCATCTTGGATTTTGACAATTGAAGTTTGTTATCGCTATTTCTGAGAAAGTACTGGAGGGATCTTTCTCAAATTTCATATGTAGGTTTCCCTTGGTGCCTAGTTATGCATATTGCATTTTGAGACCTATCGGAAAACAACATGGCCGACAGGCAGCCATCTTGGATTTTGACAATTGAAGTTTGTTATCGCTATTTCTGAGAAAGTACTGAAGGGATCTTTCTCAAATTTCATATGTAGGTTTCCCTTGGTGCCTAGTTATGCATATTGCATTTTGAGACCTATCGGAAAACAACATGGCCGACAGGCAGCCATCTTGGATTTTGACAATTGAATATTGTTATCGCTATTTCTGAGAAAGTACTGAAGGGATCTTTCTCAAATTTCATATGTAGATTCCCCTTGGTGCCTAGTTATGCATATTGCATTTTGAGACCTATCGGAAAACAACATGGCCGACAGGCAGCCATCTTGGATTTTGACAATTGAAGTTTGTTATCGCTATTTCTGAGAAAGTACTGAAGGGATCTTTCTCAAATTTCATATGTAGATTCCCCTTGGTGCCTAGTTATGCATAGTGCATTTTGAGACCAATCGGAAAACAACATGGCCGACAGGTAGCCATCTTAGATTTTGACAATTGAAGTTTGTTATCGCTATTTCTGAGAAAGTACTGAAGGGATCTTTCTCAAATTTCATATGTAGATTCCCCTTGGTGCCTATAGTTATGCATATTGCATTTTGAGACCTATCAGAAAACAACATGGCCGACAGGCAGCCATCTTGGATTTTGACAATTGAAGTTTGTTATCGCTATTTCTGAGAAAGTACTGAAGGGATCTTTCTCAAATTCATATATAGGTTCCCCTTGGTGCCTAGTTATGCATATTACATTTTGAGTCCTATCAGAAAACAACATGGCCGACAGGCAGCCATCTTAGATTTTGACAATTGAAGTTTGTTATCGCTATTTCTCAGAAAGTACTGAAGGGATCTTTCTCAAACATTTTTTATAAGTTCCCCTTGGTCTGTAGTTCTGCATATTGCATCTTGGGACCAATAGGAAAACAACATGGCCGACAGGCAGCCATCTTGTATTTTGACAATTGAAGTTTGTTATCGCTATTTTACAGAAGGTACTGAAGGGATCTTTCTCAAATTTCATATGTAGGTTCCCCTTGGTCCCTGGTGTTGCATTTTGGGACTAATCCGAAAACAACAGACAGCCGTTATCGCTAAATCTTAAATTTTATATATAGGTTCCCCTTGTTTGAAAAGTACTAGAGGGCTGTTTCTGAATTTACACAGATTAGTAAGACTTAGAGGAAGGGAAAAGTAGAGAAAAGATCAATCTGACATGGAACCTATAAAGATCATTCAATGGTGGGCGCCAAGATCCCTCTGGGATCTCTTGTTTATGGTGCCTCCACCATTTTACAGGGGGAAAGGCATCAAGAGTGTGTTATGTCCGTTCACATCAGATTGTCCTGTCACCAATCAGTCTCTGAGTCTCTGTAGCAACTTCCAATACTTTGTGGTTTGATCCAAGTACATATAAAGCTTAGGAATGAGAATACAGTGAAATAGTATTCATATATTAGGGCTTCCAGGCCAAAGTCAAGGTCAAGGTAGAAGAAATTGTCAACATCACTCTACAAATTTCATTTTGTGACAGATTTTGTTTAAAATACATACAAAAGTCAGGTATGAGTATACCATTAATCTAAGTATCGGTGTTAATTTTTCAAGTGTATGTTCTCATTTGTATCTAGTTGTGCCAATTCTATTTTAATTTTTGATCAAAAAAGGAAATGAAGAAATGACGACCATCTTGGATTTTGAGAATTGAAGTTTGTTATTGCTATTTCTTGGAACATTTTAGAGGAATATTCCTCAAACTTCATGTGTATGTTCTCCTTTGTATCTTTGTGCCAATTAAATTTAGATTTTTGAATAAAAACAAAACAAAATGGCAGATAGGCCGCCATCTTGGATTTTGAGAATTGAAGTTTGTTATTGCTATTACATTAGAAGAACTGGGGGGATGTTTCTCAAACTTCACATGTAGGTTCCACTGGTTCTTGTTATCAAATTTTATAGGTTTTATAATCATGGTATCAAGTTTAATGAGTTGGTGACCATTATTCCTGATTACTGGTATTCCTCAAACTTTAGAACATCAGACGTTATATTTGTATTAAAAGGTGATGGTTAAATCATGTCACCTAGGTGACGTATTTATAAGTTTTAATGGAATACAGAAGAATAACACTTTGTATTGCATTTGACGGGCGTATACTTTTCCGACTGGCGGTCATTTTATTATGAAAGACATTGTTTCATTAATATATTTTTGCATTTTTTAAAGTACAGTTTTTGTGATGTTTGCAGGAATAGTGTCGAATACTATCCGTACTATTGGAGGAAATGGCCTACAGAGACAGGTGAAGAGGTTAGGTAAGATTCCTGATTATCAGAGTAGCTGCTTGAAAAATTCTGGGGAGGAGAGTGATTAACGTGCATGTTTTTTGTGTGTAAGTCTATTTATATGTTCATACCATATGTCATCCTGTATTTTGATGAAGGTTATCAAAAACGTCATTTTTAGCTAACCTGCCCGAAGGGCAAATGAGCTTATGCCCTGGTGCGGCGTCTGTCTGTCGTCTGTCCAACGTCAACTTTTCCATTTAAACAACTTCTTCTTAATAACCAAGAGGCCCAGAGACCTAATACTGAACCTGTAGCATGCTGGGGAAAGAGTTTGATCAAAGGAATGAAATTGACCTACATTCAAGGTCACAGGGGTCAAATAGACTTAAATCTTTTAAACGACTTTTTCTCAATAACCAAGGGTCCCACGGAGTTTATATTGGGTCTGAAGCATACTGGGAAGAAGTGCTACCAAGTGTGGTCAAATGAATGACCTCAACCTTCATTCAAGGTCACAGGGATCAAATAGACTGAAATCTTTAAACGACTTCTTCTCAATAACCAAGAATCCCAGAGAGTTACTATTAGGTCTGTAGCATGCTGGGATAAAGGGCTGCCAAATTTGTTCAAATGAATGACCTTGACCTTTCAAGGTGAGAGCAGTCCAATAGGCTAAAATATTTCCATGACTTATTTTCAATTACTGAAAGGTCCGGAGACCTTATATTTGGCTTTTAGCATTCTTGGATGACGGATAGTAAGTTTGTTCAAATGAATGACCTTGATCATAATTCAAATTTGAAACAGTTAAATTGGCCTTGGATCTTATATATGATCTCTGATACATTTGTTCTTAATTATGTTTATTTATGAAATGGATCACTGGATAGCAGGTGAGCAATTTGGGCCCATTAGGGCCTTGTTTAACTTTTAAATTGCTACTCCTTCCTTCATTCACCAGAAAGTAAAATGAAGACTAACGGAGTAGCAGTGACAACCAATGATCCAGGATCTGTAATGCCATGTGAAATGATTATTCACATTGATGTGGAAGAGAGAGGACGGTCGGACTGGAAATCAAAATTTCTGTTGGCCATGAATAAAGCTGATGAAATGAGTGTATCATCTGTAGCCTTCCCTGCTATGGGCACAAGCAAGGGTAAGATATAATCTTATTATTGTTTGGTTTTGATACTTGTTTGAATGGCATGTTTTAGGGTCTTAAGTAAATAGGATCGAAGATATATATCCTCTCAAAAACAAAATATATTTTGATGGATAAAAACCTAAAATATCACATGAAAATGTAACTTTTGTGTGTTGAAAATTGCAAATTATTTAGGAAATGAAATTTATAGCCCTTTCTCTGTCTGCGTGTATTAAAAAAAAATTTTGTGATTGCTAATTGTCAAATAAGAGGCCGTACCGTGGTCGAGTGGTTAAGGTGTCCTAACACTTTAACACTAGCCCTCCACCTCTGGGTCACGAATTTGAGACCCACGTGGGGCCTTACTGACCATAGGTTGGTGGTTTTTCTCCTGGTACTCCGGCTTTCCTCCACCTTCAAAAAATGGCTTAACCTTAAATGACTCTTGCTGTTAATAGGATGTTAAACAAGATAAACCATTGACAAATACTGTATGTAGATAATATAATGATGATAGGTCTAGATCTCTTCATCAAATTGATTAAGCCTGGTTCTCTCAAGTAGTACATCATTACCCCTCTGACACGTGTATATGAATGTTTTTAAGTATAACTTAACTGTACATTCCTACTTTCAGCCTTTAGTACCACACCTGAAGAAATAGCCACTAGTTTTGTAGATGCCTTGGTCGAATTTATAGACCAAGATCCAGACAGCATTAAAGAAATCCATATGGTGATATTTGATCGACCAATGATTCAAAAGTTCATCATTGCCATGCAGACTAGGTTTCAGAAACACAAACAGAAAAAGCCAAAGTCTTTTTTCAACCTGTTTGGTATGTATTATCATTATGATACACCTCTGTATTATCATTATGGTACACCTCTGTATTATCATTATTGTACACCTTCTCTGTATTATCATATGGTACACCTTCTCGGTATTATCATTATGATACACCTCTGTATTATCATTAAGGTACACCTCTGTATTATCATTATGGTACACCTCTGTATTATCATTATAATAAACCTCTGTATTATCATTAAGGTACACCTCTGTATTATCATTATGGTACACCTCTGTATTATCATTATGATACACCTTCTCTGTATTAACGTTATGATACACCTTCTCTGTATTATCATTATAATACACCTCTGTATTTTCATTATGATACACCTCTGTATTAATATGATACACCTTCTCTGTATTATCGTTATGATACACCTTCTCTGTATTATCATTATGATACACCTCTGTATTATCATTATGATACACCTCTGTATTATCATTATGGTACACATCTGTATTATCATTATGGTACACCTTCTCTGTATTATCATTATGGTACACCTCTGTATTATCATTATGATACACCTCTGTATTATCATTATGGTACACCTCTGTATTTTCATTATGATACACCTCTGTATTAATATGATACACCTTCTCTGTATTATCGTTATGATACACCTTCTCTGTATTATCATTATGATACACCTCTGTATTATCATTATGATACACCTCTGTATTATCATTATGGTACACATCTGTATTATCATTATGGTACACCTTCTCTGTATTATCATTATGGTACACCTCTGTATTATCATTATGGTACACCTCTGTATTATCATTAAGGTACACCTCTGTATTATCATTATGGTACACCTCTGTATTATCATTATGGTACACCTCTGTATTATCATTAAGGTACACCTCTGTATTATCATTATGATACACCTCTGTATTATCATTATGGTACACATCTGTATTATCATTATGGTACACCTTCTCTGTATTATCATTATGATACACCTCTGTATTATCATTATGGTACACCTCTGTATTATCATTAAGGTACACCTCTGTATTATCATTATGATACACCTCTGTATTATCATTATGGTACACCTCTGTATTATCATTAAGGTACACCTTCTCTGTATTATCTTTATGGTACACCTCTGTATTATCATTATGGTACACCTGTATTATCATTATGGTACACCTTCTCTGTATTATCATTATGGTACACCTCTGTATTATCATTATGGTACACCTCTGTATTATCATTATGGTACACCTTCTCTGTATTATCATTATGGTACACCTCTGTATTATCATTATGATACACCTCTGTATTATCAATATGGTACACCTCTGTATTATCATTATGGTACACCTTCTCTGTATTATCATTATGGTACACCTCTGTATTATCATTATGGTACACCTCTGTATTAATATGATACACCTTCTCTGTATTATCATTATGGTACACCTCTGTATTATCATTATGATACACCTCTGTATTATCAATATGGTACACCTCTGTATTATCATTATGGTACACCTCTGTATTATCATTATGGTACACCTCTGTATTATCATTATGGTACACCTCTGTATTATCATTATTGTACACCTCTGTATTATCATTATTGTACACCTCTGTATTATCATTATGGTACACCTTCTCTGTATTATCATTATGATACACCTCTGTATTATCATTATGGTACACCTCTGTATTATCATTATTGTACACCTCTGTATTATCATTATGGTACACCTTCTCTGTATTATCATTATGATACACCTCTGTATTATCATTATGGTACACCTCTGTATTATCATTATGGTACACCTCTGTATTATCATTATGGTACACCTCTGTATTATCATTATGGTACACCTTCTCTGTATTATCATTATGATACACCTCTGTATTATCATTATGGTACACCTGTATTATCATTATGGTACACCTTCTCTGTATTATCATTATGATACACCTCTGTATTATCATTATGGTACACCTCTGTATTATCATTATGATACACCTCTGTATTATCATTATGATACACCTTCTCTGTATTATCATTATGATACACCTCTGTATTATCATTATGGTACACCTGTATTATCATTATGGTACACCTTCTCTGTATTATCATTATGATACACCTCTGCATTATCATTATGATACACCTCTGTATGATCATTATGGTACACCTTCTCTGTATTATCATTATGGTACACCTCTGTATTATCATTATGGTACACCTCTGTATTATCATTATTGTACACCTCTGTGTTATCGTTATGGTACACCTCTGTATTATCATTATGGTACACCTCTGTATTATCATTATGGTACACCTCTGTGTTATCATTATGGTACACCTCTGTATTATCATTATGGTACACCTCTGTGTTATCATTATGGTACACCTCTGTGTTATCATTATGATACACCTTCTCTGTATTATCATTATGGTACACCTCTGTATTATCATTATGGTACACCTCTGTATTATCATTATAATAAACCTCTGTATTATCATTATGGTACACCTCTGTGTTATCATTATGATACACCTTCTCTGTATTATCATTATGGTACACCTCTGTATTATCATTATGGTACACCTCTGTATTATCATTATAATAAACCTCTGTATTATCATTATGGTACACCTCTGTGTTATCATTATGATACACCTTCTCTGTATTATCATTATAATAAACCTCTGTATTATCATTATGGTACACCTCTGTATTATCATTATGGTACACCTCTGTATTATCATTATGGTACACCTCTGTGTTATCATTATGATACACCTTCTCTGTATTATCATTATGGTACACCTCTGTATTATCATTATGGTACACCTCTGTATTATCATTATAATAAACCTCTGTATTATCATTATGGTACACCTCTGTGTTATCATTATGATACACCTTCTCTGTATTATCATTATGGTACACCTCTGTATTATCATTATGGTACACCTCTGTATTATCATTATAATAAACCTCTGTATTATCATTATGGTACACCTCTATATTATCATTATGGTACACCTCTGCATTATCATTATGATACACCTTCTCTGTATTATCATTATGGTACACCTCTGTATTATCATTATGGTACACCTCTGTATTATCATTATGGTACACCTTCTCTGTATTATCATTATGATACACCTCTGCATTATCATTATGATACACCTCTGTATTATCATTATGGTACACCTCTGTATTATCATTATGGTACACCTCTGTATTATCATTATGGTACACCTCTGTATTATCATTATGGTACACCTCTGTATTATCATTATGGTACACCTCTGTATTATCATTATGGTACACCTCTGTATTATCATTATGGTACACCTCTGTATTATCATTATGGTACACCTCTGTATTAATATGATACACCTTCTCTGTATTATCATTATGGTACACCTCTGTATTATCATTATGATACACCTTCTCTGTATTATCATTATGATACACCTCTGTATTATCATTATGGTACACCTCTGTATTATCATTATGGTACACCTCTGTATTATCATTATGGTACACCTTCTCTGTATTATCATTATGATACACCTCTGTATTAATATGATACACCTCTGTATTATCATTATGGTACACCTCTGTATTATCATTATGGTACACCTCTGTATTATCATTATGGTACACCTCTGTATTATCATTATGGTACACCTCTGTATTATCATTATGGTACACCTGTATTATCATTATGGTACACCTCTGTATTATCATTATGATACACCTTCTCTGTATTATCATTATGGTACACCTCTGTATTATCATTATGGTACACCTCTGTATTATCATTATGGTACACCTCTGTATTATCATTATGATACACCTCTGTATTATCATTATGGTACACCTCTGTATTATCATTATGGTACACCTCTGTATTATCATTATGATACACCTTCTCTGTATTATCATTATGATACACCTCTGTATTATCATTATGGTACACCTCTGTATTATCATTATGATACACCTCTGTATTATCATTGTGGTACACCTCTGTATTATCATTATGATACACCTCTGTATTATCATTATGGTACACCTCTGTATTATCATTATGGTACACCTCTGTATTATCATTATGATACACCTCTGTATTATCATTATGGTACACCTCTGTATTATCATTATGGTACACCTCTGTATTATCATTATGGTACACCTCTGTGTTATCAATATGATACACCTTCTCTGTATTATCATTATGGTACACCTTCTCTGTATTATCATTATGGTACACCTCTGTATTATCATTATGGTACACCTTCTCTGTATTATCATTATGGTACACCTTCTCTGTATTATCATTATGGTACACCTTCTCTGTATCCATGTGTAATATAGAGGCCCCACATCCTTAACTGTCTATTGAAGCATTAATATATTTGAATGTGCCAATTGGTGATAACCTGCAGCAGGGGTCACCAGTATAAAGTACTTTAACTTTAATTAAGAAAGCTCTTGTCATTTGTGGTTAGAAGATTAATTTATCAAATTTAAAATACATGCGATTTGGATTCAATTGATAAAATTCACTGTAAATTTAAATATTCAAATGTTAATATTGATATATTCTATAAAGTGGCAATAGTGTAAGATACAACAGCCTATTCATGTTTTGAATTGCAATAGATCGTAAGTTAACTGTCAGAGTTTTAATACCTTTAAATATCAGAGTTGTAATACCTTTAAATACCAGAATTTTATAATCTGCTAAATACATCTTGTATCACTATTTTTAGCTCACCTGCTCAAAGAGCAGGTGAGCTAATGACGTTGTGGTGAGGCGTCCATCGTCCATCTGTCAATTTGGTGTCAACTTTTCGCTTTAAACAACTTCTTCTAAATAACCAAGAAGCCCATAGAGCTGATATTTGGCTTGAAGCATGTTTGAGTTACTAAGGTTGTGTAATGAATGACCTTGACCTACATTCAGGGTCATATGGGTCAAATGTCTCAGAATTACTAAACAATGACTTCCCAATAACCAAGAACCCCATGGCCAGAGAGACCTATATATTAGGCCATAGTATGCTGGAATAATTAGAGCTATAGAACTTATTTAGATTATTACATGTAAACCTAAAATATTTAAAATATTTGATTAAAGTGGAAATCAGTTTATCATCTACATAATTCATCAATTTCAAAGTTGCATTAGAAACTGGTGAGTGATACATGGGGCCTCTTGTTTTTATTCTATTTTCTAATTTGTGTTAATGTTATACATGTTTAAAGTGTAATGTTTGAAATAAATGTTGTAATGGGAGAAGCATTCTGGAATCTTATAGAAATATTTACAATATGTCTTTCATTTAAACTAGGTGGAAAACCCTCCCAGGATCAGAGATTCCAATGGGACCCAAAAATCAAAGTCATCCTTCAGGACAAATTCCAGTTCCCTATAACTGTGTATGGGCCTGATAGGGCAACCATATCAGCTGCAATAGATTTGTTGGAGAAACTCCTGGAGAAGAATTACAGAGATAAAGTTTTCAATGAGGATATTGTCAAAAGCTTCTCCAAGAAACAGGTAATACTAGATTTGTGTTTTTTTTTCTCAATTCTTACTTAAGCGAGATATATATTTATACAACTATTACAATGGGTGGCAGATGTCTGAACGTAACATGTCATATAATCAACATAAAGCAAGGAAATGATAAAATTGAGTACAGGTAGAATATTCAGTCATGGTTAGAAGATGGTGGGCAGCTAGGAGTGAGTATTGAAATTGCCCTACGTCTGTAGTCTTTCGTCCTTGGTCCTTAGTCTGTGGTCTTTGATCCTTGTCCATCAATAGTCCATCCATAAACAATCATTGTTCCTTGAGAAGTACTTACCGTAATTGACCTAATAAGGGCGCCTGCCCTAATAAGGGCACCCCTAACTTTTTTCAAGGAAATAAATCTTTGACTGAGTGTCTAAATGGTGTTAAAAAGTAATAATTCATGTGAAAAGTTTTGCTACTTTATGTGTTTCAATTTTCTTCAGCAAATTAAGTAACTGGAACACAAGTTTTCGCCACATTTTGGCATGGTTTATAAGTTTACAGCAATATTCAAGTGATGTTTAAGCTTAATATATGATAATGAATAGATATCTTCATCTGGAATATTTTGATGACTGAATATTTTACCGTTTTCCAAAGCCTTGGGTATTCTGCTATAAGGTATAGTCTGTTTCATAAAACTTAAGAATAACTAATCTTAATAAGGGCGCCCCCACTGTCAATTACCAGCGCCCTGTGCCCTTATTAGGTCAAATACAGTATTGATATTTGTTTCCATTCAATTTTCATACTAATAGGGATTACAAAAAGGCCAACAGGTGGCCATTTTTTATTTAGACAATTGACATTTACATGAAATTTGGTCTAGATGTTCAGTTCATTAAATACACACTTAGGTAAAAAATCACGGCCAAAAGGTCAAGGTCATTAGGACTACGGTTATTAATTTTTTTAACGGATGAACATTTTGTTATGACATGACAAAACAAAATTGGTCAGATTTAAAAAAGGAGTCAAAGTCGAGATCACTGGATCAAAGATCAAGGTCAAATATTATATATTATCACTGATTAACATTTTTAGCTCACCTGGACCGTCGTCCGGCGTCCGGCGTCCGTCATCCGTCGTCCGTCCGTCAACATTTGCTTCAAATCGCTACTAGTCAAAAAGTTCTTATTGGATTTTGACCAAATTTGGTCAGAAACATCCTTGGCAGAAGGGGATCAGATTTTGCATAAATGGTGACTCTGACCCCCAAGGGGCCTGAGGGGCGGGGCCCAATAGGGGAAATTGAGGCAATTCCTTTAAATCGCTACTAGTCATAAAGTTATGAATGGATTTGAACCCAATTTGGTCAGAAACCTCCTTTGGAGAAGGGGAACAGATTTTGCATAAATGGTTACTCTGACCCCCAAGGGGCCAAAGGGGCGGGGCCTAATGGGAAAATAGAGGTAATTCCTTCAAATCGCTACTAGTCATAAAGTTATGAATGGATTTGAACCCAATTTGGTCAGAAACATCCTTTGGGGAAGGGGAACAGATTTTGCATAAATAGTGACTCTGACCCCCAAGGGGCCAAAGGGGCGGGGCCCCATATGGGAAATAGAGGTAATTCCTTCATATCGCTACTAGTCATAAAGTTATGAATGGATTTGAACCCAATTTGGTCAGAAACATCCTTTGGGGAAGGGGAACAGATTTTGCATAAATGGTTACTCTGACCCCGAAGGGGCCAAAGGGGCGGGCCCATTAGGGGAAATAGAGGTAATTCCTTCAAATCGCTACTTGTCATAAAGTTATCAATGGATTTGAACCCAA
The DNA here is from genome assembly GCF_902652985.1 of Pecten maximus. Taxonomy (NCBI): domain Eukaryota; kingdom Metazoa; phylum Mollusca; class Bivalvia; order Pectinida; family Pectinidae; genus Pecten; species Pecten maximus. The sequence continues at coordinate 29,906,543 of NC_047026.1, forward strand.
TTTGGTCAGAAACATCCTTTGGGGAAGGGGAACAGATTTTGCATAAATGGTAACTCTGACCCCCAAGGGGCCAAAGGGGCGGGCCCATTAGGGGAAATAGAGGTAATTCCTTCAAATCGCTACTAGTCATAAAGTTATGAATGGATTTGAACCCAATTTGGTCAGAAACATCCTTCAGGAAAGGGGAACAGATTTTACATAAATGGTGACTCTGACCCCCAAGGGGCCAAAGGGGCGGGGCCTAATGGGGAAATAGAGGTAATTCCTTCAAATCGCTACTAGTCATAAATTTATGAATGGATTTGATCCCAATTTGGTAAGAAACATTCTTGGGGGAAGGGGAACAGATTTTGCATAAATGGTGACTCTGACCCCCAAGGGGCCTGAGGGGCGGGGCCCAATAGGGGAAATTGAGGCAATTCCTTTAAATCGCTACAAGTCATAAAGTTATGAATGGATTTGAACCCAATTTGGTCAGAAACATCCTTTGGGGATGGGGAATAGATTTTGCATAAATGGTGACTCTGACCCCCAAGGGGCCAAAGGGGCGGGGCCTAATGGGGAAATAGAGGTAATTCCTTCAAATCGCTACTAGTCATAAATTTATCAATGGATTTGAACCCAATTTAGTCAGAAACATTCTTGGGGGAAGGGGAACAGATTTTGCATAAATGGTGACTCTGACCCCCAAGGGGCCAAAGGGGCGGGGCCCCATATGGGAAATAGAGGTAATTCCTTTAAATCACTACTAGTCATAAAGTTATAAATGCATGTTGTAAACTCAGAGAGTCTGGACTTCATTATTTCTTTAAAGCAGTTGGGATCCCCACGCTATAACCATAAATAGCATTGTTTGAGGTTAACAAACAAAAGGAATTGAACATGAACATTATTTTGACATTTGGTCAAATCCAACCAGGTGAGCGATGCAGGCCCCATGGGCCTCTTGTTTAATGGGATTATGAAGCAAAGGTGGTTGGAATTCAACACACAGCTAACATGAACACTCTAAAAAATGCCTGTACATGTATCGCACAAGAACAACGAAAGCACGTCATTCGGTCAAAGCTATACTATGAGGAATGTTTTCAAAACTCTCAATCATCTAGTAGCCATGTAAAACAATAGTTGCCTGTCAATGAAATTGAAGTTGAAGAAGATAAATTAATAAAATTGTTCCCATTTCAATGCCTAAGAGCATCAAATGATTTCAAACAAAACGCACGGTTACAAGTGTTCAGTTGGCTCAGGTTCAATGGAGACAACTGTCACTATAGCTGGAGAATACTTATATAAGACTCCTGGCTACAGTAATACTATTCAATCTAATGTAAACTTTTATGTTTGTTAAAAACATAAAATAAAACATAAACAAGACTCAAGGCCTTCTTATAAAAATAGCGGTGGCAACTGCAAAAAAATGTGTGGAAAAAGCATGACTATTATACCGAAAATGTCCTACTGGTTTGGTGTACGGATATAAAGAATATATCAAATCAATCAATTTAATATCATGTAGGTAATATTTATATTAGGTAATATTTAATATCATGTAGGTAATATTTATATTAGGTAATATTTAATATCATGTAGGTAATATTTTACTACATTAACCATTACATTTCAATTGTGAATTCTGTTTGCATGCCTGTCAAATTTGATGGGAGTATGATGTCGCCTGTTTGTCCAGCAATTTCCTACATTTTTCAGTGATTTTTTAAAACCACAGATACGAGTGCCCTTTCATAAAACAAACATATGATTAGTGTGTATGTCTGTCTGTCTGTCTGTTTGTCCGCCATAATTTTGAAGAATGTCATCTTGGGAACCTGTAAATAGAATTATTAAAAATTCACCTAATTTAACAACAAAATACACACTTAATTAACCCCACCTGACAAAAACAGGCCAGAAAAAAAAACTTTTTTTCTATATATTTTACATCTGCATGTATTGCCCAGCCCACACAGAAGACTTTGGAAACTTCTCTCACGTAAATATCCAATCAGAAGGCCCTGATGCATTCACCTTTCCCAAACGGGGAAAACCCACAATCTATTTTTGATTTGGTTCTGTGGTCCCTTAACCCATGACAGGGCCCTTACTACAGACCTGTCAGTGTTCTAGTTTGAATTTAAGTCTGATTTAGAAAACAAAATGGCTGACAGTTGAAGGCTTTGCTATTTCTAATATATAGAAAATTCTTCCTCTAATATCTCTTGATTTCTTATGTGTGTTCGCCTTGTTATCAGATCATTAAAGAGAAAATCATACATAGAGCAAATATAGATGTTTTATTGTCTGGTCCCAAGATCTTTCTGAATCTTTTGTTATTAATCATAATGTTTATCTTCAGGAAGAGCAAGTTTATGAACTTGGAGCAAAACACAGCATTGAAGTCAAAGTTGATGTACGTCTTGGAAGGATACGGCTTATTGGTCTACTAGAAAAAATCACCGATGCATCTGATGATGTTAATAAGATGATCAGAGATTGTGAAAGAAAGAAAATGCAGAAACAGGAGGCGGAATTGATCGGAGATATGGTCCAGTGGCATTTCATCGATGTAACAGGCAGTGGGGAAAAGTTTGAGGAGTATCCACCTGAAATAAACCTTTTACTGGAGAAGGGGTTTAGGGATCAGAAAGATAAGATTAAATTTCCTGATAATGGAGGACATATCTATGTGGTCGACTTGAATGCTTTAGAAGAATTTCCAGAAAATGACCGTACTGATCGTGTGAAAGTTGTCCGCAAAACCAAACTGGCAGGTATGGCTTCAAAACAATTAGTCAATTATAAAAGTATTGAGTGTATATCTTTATATAAACAAAGTAATTCTGATGATTTAAGTTAAAAGAAATAGTAAGAGTTTAATTCATAATTTGATAATTTGATAATAATTTTACTTTATCAGACTAGTGTTTTTCAAATTAACAGTAGTTACATCACAATACCAGTGAAAAATTGAATGTTAGTGTGCACATTATATGCATTCTATTTTGTTGTTTTTTATACTATAAGAAGTGTATTTACTAATTAACTTATTTAGCATATCTACCATTATAGAAAATCCCAGATAATGTGATTCTTTGCTCTGAAGACATGTTCTATAAATGGAATTCAAATTTGAAACATGTTTTTTCATCACCTTTCAACCGTGGTCTGTCTGTCTGTCTTATGTCCCATTCATGGTCTATAACTATGCATATTGAAATTTGGGACTGGTCAGGAAAAAATGGTCAACAGGTGGCCATTTTGAATTTTGACAGGTTGAATTTTGTTACCAATTTAATATTTCTCAGAAAGTACTGTATGGATCTTTCTCGAATTTGATAAGAAGGTTCCAAGTGGTTGCTTCAGTATTTGTGCATTTTTAATTTTGAGACCTATTGTAAACAAAATTGCCATCAGGTGGTCTTTTTGAATTTCAATAGTGTAAAGTTTGTTACAGCTTTTTTATATGTAGTTCCCCATGATCAATAAGTTGTGCATATTGAATATTGAGACTGAAACAAGATGGTTAACAGGCGACCATTTTGAAATTTGAAAGTTTGTTAACTCTATTTCTCAAAGAGTGCTTCACAGAGCTCTCTGAAATTCCACATGTGGGTTCCAGTTGTGTACATTCCATTTTGTGATTAAATAAAAATTGAGATGGCCAACAGGAAGTCATTTTGATTTTTAGCCCACCATCATCAGATGGTGGGCTATTCAAATCGCCCTGCGTCCGTGGTCCGTCCGTCCGTCCCTCCCTCCCTCCCTCCGTCCCTCCCTCCGTCCGTCCGTCTGTCTGTAGACGCATTTTGTCCGGACAACTCCTCCTAAACAGATGGGCCAATTCCGATGAAACTTAACTCAAATATTAATGATCATGTGTAGATGTGCATGCCACTTTATTTTTCTCAAAACTATGGTTGCTATGGCAACTGGTCACTATAAACAGGTTTTCTGATAAGAACCATAACTTTAAGTTTGTCCGGACAACTCCTCCTAAACTAAATGGCCAATTTCAATGAAACTTCACACAAATATAGAGGACCATGTGTAGATGTGCATGCCACTTTCTTTTCTTTCAAAAGTTTGGTTGCTATGGCAACTGGTCACTATAAACAGGTTTTCTGATAAGAACCATAACTTTAAGTTTGTCCGGACAACTCCTCCTAAACCGAAGAGCCGATTTCAATGAAACTTCATACAAATATAGAGGACCATGTGTAGATGTGCATGCCACTTTATTTTTCTCAACATTATGGTTGCTATGGCAACTGGTTACTATAAACAGGTTTTCCGATAAGAACCATAACTTTAAGTTTGTCCGGACAACTCCTCCTAAACTAAATGGCCAATTTCAATGAAACTTCACACAAATATAGAGGACCATGTGTAGATGTGCATGCCACTTTCTTTTCTTTCAAAAGTTTGGTTGCTATGGCAACTGGTCACTATAAACAGGTTTTCTGATAAGAACCATAACTTTAAGTTTGTCCGGACAACTCCTCCTAAACCGAAGAGCCGATTTCAATGAAACTTCACACAAATATAGAGGACCATGTGTAGATGTGTATGCCACTTGATTTTTCTCAACATTATGGTTGCTATGGCAACTGGTCACTATAAACAGGTTTTCACCATAACTTTAAGTTTGTCCGGACAACTCCTACTAAACTAAATGGCCAATTTCAATGAAACTTCACACAAATATAAAGGACCATGTGTAGATGTGCATGCCACTTTCTTTTCTTTCAAAAGTTTGGTTGCTATGGTAACTGGTCACTATAAACAGGTTTTCTGATAAGAACCATAACTTTAAGTTTGTCCGGACAACTCCTAAACCGAAGAGCCGATTTCAATGAAACTTCACACAAATATAGAGGACCATGTGTAGATGTGCATGCCACTTTATTTTTCTCAAAATTATGGTTGCTATGGCAACTGGTCACTATAAACAGGTTTTCTGATAAGAACCATAACTTTAAGTTTGTCCGGACAACTCCTCCTAAACTAAATGGCCAATTTCAATGAAACTTCACACAAATATAAAGGACCATGTGTAGATGTGCATGCCACTTTCTTTTTTTTCAAAATGATGGTTGCTATGGCAACTGGTCACTATAATACTGGGTTATCTTAGTTAGCCTCTAATTAACAGTTCCAATTAATCATTGACTCGTGCAGATTGCGGGGGTATTAGTCAGCCATCCTGGCGACAGTTCTAGTTATGTATAGGTTCAGTAAATTTTCAAAAGATTAAGAGGAAGAAAAGAAAAGTGGAGAAACATCAGTCTTCTGGAGATGCAATAAATGTCATTGGATGGTAGGCACCAAGATCCCTCTGGGAACCGGAAGTCATGTTTTGAGATCAATGTTTATTATAATGATTGCCATTATTTACACCAGATTTCTGATTCGTCTTTGTTGTTTTTCAGTGAATTGATCAACTTAAAAATGTTTGGAGTATTATTTTTTAGATGCAACATTTGAGTCTCCGACAGATTGGTCTGCTATGGCAGATAAAGACAACCTGAGTGTAGTACCCCTGACAACAACCGACCCAGCATTCACCAGTGTTCAACAGCAGTTTCTAGCCTCTGTTGGAGGAGCACGTACTGTTATCAAGGTAGGTAGTGTATACAATGAATAGCTTACATGGTGTGACACAGCACTTGTCTTCTATCCACATATATTGGCCTAGCATCGTCAGATGGTGGCCATTTTGTCCTTCTGTATGTCTGTAACTATTCCTTTTTTCGCTTTGTCTCAGTCATTACTGGATTGATCTTTCTCTGTCATACATAGTTTTCCTTAGTCCTTAGTTGTGTATGTTAAATTTTGAGAATGATTGAAAACAAATAGTGGCTGACAAGTGACCTTTTTGAATTTGGGCAATTGGAAGTTTGTTACCGCTATTTCTCAGAAATTTCTGTAAGGATTTTTTAGATTTTTTTTGTAGGTTTCCTTAATGGTCCCTATATGTGCATATTGAATTTTGTAACGACATGTTATTGGAAATAGGCTATTTTGAATTTTGACAGGTTGAAGATTGTTACTGCTTTTTCTCAGAAATAATCTTTATATGTAGGTTCCCTGTGGTCCCTAGCGGTGCATAATATATTTTTGATAGCTGACAGGTTTGTTGTCCTTTCTCTAACTAAATAGTACACAAAGGGCCAAGTGAGCAGCAGCTTATGGCATCGTTCATCTGTTATCGGTAAAAAAGGGGTCATCTTTTAAAATCTTCTTCTCTACTCCTACAAGTGGCGGAGAGTAATGACACATATATCCATTATTGTATTGTGATTATAATGTCACCTGAGTCATGAGTGACTTATTTGGATCGCCTTTTGTCTGGCATCATTTGTCATCTGGCATACCATGTAAACAATTTAAGTATTCAACTTCTTCTCAATAACCAAGAGGCCAAGAGCCATGATATTGAGGGAATAGCATGGTGGGATGAAGGTTTTTTCAAATTAGGAGGGTGACTTACTTTCTAGGTAACAGGGGTCAAATGAATTAAACATTTTAAACAACTTCTCAATAACCAAGAGGCCTAGGGCCATGGTATTTAAGCTGTAGCATGCTAGGATGTAGGGCTACAAAGTTTTTTCAAATCAATGACCTTGACCTACTTTCAATGTTACAGGGGTCAAATGACTTAAAATCTGTAAGCAACATCTTCTCAATAACCAAGAGGCCCAGGGTCATGATATTGGGCCAGTAGCATATTGGGATGAAGGCCTAACAAGTTTGTTTTGTGAATGACCTCAAACTACTTTCAAGGTCACAGGGCTAAGATGCATTTATAGTTGGTTTCAAAGCAAAACATCAGCTATCAGTGTACACATCAGAACTCAGGTGACTGTTAAAGCCTTTGTACCTCTTGTTACACTACTAAATTACCAGCATCAACTAGCCCTCTTTTGATTTTATGAAATCTATGCCCCTGGGGTCAAGGAGTCAACTGATAGGGTGTGGCTAATAGTTTCAATGTCATAGAGTGGTAAATATATTGTAATATAATTTATTCTATTCATCCTACTGAAGGATTGCATACATGGATTCTAACCATGTTTGACCTGAAACATCATTACTTAGGGTTGAAATGTTTTGCGTAAAAATGATTGGATGAGATTCCCTGGAGCCAGTCTCATGCGCAGGGCAGAGACTAACTTTAAACTGACTAAAAAATCATTCTGATTACTGGTACTTCATTGACCACTAATGGGGTATGTGTCACAACTGCTGACCAGTAATGATACCCACTAGATCACTATACTGACCACAATGGCCATCTTGAACAAATTATCAGTGAGATTTCACTTAATGTGATATGAATGTTAAAATGAGCATCATTTTCCCTGCACTGTGAGTTTTTAAACCACCATCATCAGATGCTAATCAAATCACCTTGCGTCCGTAGCGTGTCGCCCGTCCATCCCTTTGGCTGGCCATCAACAATTCTTGTTATTGCTATTTCTCAAGAAGTGCTAAAGAGATCTTTCTCAAATCAGAAAACAACATGGCTGAAAGGTGGCCATCTTGAATTTTGACAATGGCAGGTTGCTCCTGCTATATCATATTATATAAAGTTATCAAATGTTTTGAAGGAAGGGTATAAAGAAGAGAAAAGATCAGTCTTTCTTTTGACTTATATGGATCATTCAATGGTGGGCACCTGGATCCCTCTGGGATCTCTTGTTGTAGTTAGATGACTACGTTCTCTGTTTCTCATTGTTGTACAAGTGACATAACTGACATAAATGTTGGAAAACATTAAAAGAAATGGACCCAGGAACATTGTAACATTATCAGAATGTGTTCATATTGCTTCAATGATTGAATGTTTATAATGAACACACTTCTAAATGTTCCAAAAATGAATGCAGTAGAACACTTATCCTTTTGAACAGAGTCACAAACATGTTGGGGAAGCTGTTTGAGTTTGATATGTAAAAAGATTAGTCCAGACTAGTATTAACAATTTCACACATTTGTACCTTTTTTGTTCTATATTTAGATTGAGAGGATTCAAAACAGGACCCTTTATCAGCAGTATGTAGCTAAGAAAAAATTGGTCGATATTCAAAACAGTCAAAATAAACAAAATGAAAAAAAGTTGTGGCATGGAACTGCCACTGAGACTGTAGCCAGTATCAACTCACATGGCTTTAATCGTAGCTATTGCGGTAAGAATGGTAAGTGTCCTTTAAATTGTTTTCTTTAACTTGTATTAATTTTGGTAGCATGACCTGAACATCAAAGTCAAAGTAAATTCGTACAAAGTTTCCTGGACAATATTTTATAGCAATAACATTTCTAAACTGTAAAATGTAAATCCATGAAACTTACAACCTATCTTACATACAACCAGGCAGTGTTCAGCTGTACACTAAAGTAAGGTCTCAATAATGACCTTCACTCTAAAGGTCAAAATGTCAAATAATTGGAACATTTCGAGTTCAGTCTTTTCCAGGAAAACACTTGAGTACCCTTAATAGCAATACTTAGCCAAGAAAAATTGTTTGATGTTTGAAATGGTCAAAATAAATATACATGACCATATTTCCTGGCCATAGGTCAAATAGCAGAGTCATAGTTTATATTTAATGAATAACAAATATGTTAGCTTTGCTAACTAATAAGGGAGTCGTTGGTTTGTGTCCACACAATTATTCCAGGGGGGCCATGGTGGCCAAGTGGTCAAGGTGTTACGACACGTTATCGCTAGCCCTCCACCTTTGGGTTGCGAGTTTGAAACCCATGTGGGGCAGTTCCTTGGTACTGTCCTGAGGCCGGTGGTTTTTCTCCGGGTACTCCAGCTTTCCTCCACCTCCAAAACCAGGCACATCCTTAAATGACCCTGGCTGTTCAACAAAATAAACAAAAACCAAACTTTTTTTCTGTTAATATAATTATTTGTTTTTCAAAAGAAAAATGTTTTTTGAGTTATTATTTATTTTGAATTCTTTTACAGCTACTGCATTTGGGGATGGGGTTTACTTTGCTGTCAATGCAAGTTATTCTGCTTCCACAACATATTCAAGGCCTGATCCCAGTGGACACCAGAGGATGTACCTGTGTAAGGTGATAACAGGGGAGTTTACTCAAGGAACTCGTGGGATGAGAGTTCCCCCAGCAAAGGGTCAGGCTCACTTATTGTACGACTCAGTTGTGGACACTCCAGCCAACCCCGGGATGTACATCGTGTTTAACGACACTCAAGCTTATCCAGATTATTTGATAACATTTCAGTGACCTGAATGACTTTTTGTGATGAACTATAAAATCTTAATCAAAGATAATTTATGTGCAGGATATATTTGCATGATTGTTAACAAACTGGTTAAACCAGCCATTGACATCTTTAAAACTACAATTTGATTGTTCAGTGTTAGAAATTTCTTTTTAAATTCATATTACTTGACATTGTATATTAATTCTTTAAGGTTTTCAAATTGTATGCAGACTACCTTCATAGTTGTAAATGAAAACTGATTTACGTGCTGAACTGACTGGGAAAAAGACGCTTACAAATGTATGTGCCATAATCATATGCCAGTTGCAATTATGCAATTGCACAGTATATATTGTAAACGCTCCATCCGCAAATACTGTTATAAATCTGCACATTTGCTGATATGAGGTTGCTTAATTGTCCAAATCCTCATTTACCTGATCAAATGCTCCTAATGCATAATGCAGTAGGGGAATTAAATGTGAACTTAGATTCTGTTTCTTTGAACATCCACACCAATTAGACAACACAGAGGCAGCCCAGTAGCATTCTACTTCAACTTTCGATCACACTTCAAATTGGAAACGATCGGAATACTACTAGTTACACCAACTCTTTACCATGACAACATTAGGGAACAATGTCCAAGGGTAATAGTAGCATCCTCAGTCAGTCATATTACCTCAGATTTATAGTTTTTAGTTCACCTGAGACAAAGTCTCAAGTGACCTATTCTTCTCCAAAACCACTAAATCAAATTCAATGAAATTTGACAGGAAGCTTCCATGGCCTATAAGCTAGGTCACCCAAAGTTGTGAATTAAATGGTATGGTCCCAACCCCCCAGGGGCCTGAGGGGCGGGGTCAAAAAGAGTCAAATTGTCTAAAATGGGGGGAAAGTAAAGTTTACTACGGTTTATATATAGGGAAATCACAATTTTGAGCATTATTTGTTTCCCCTGCCATTGGAAATAATACAAACTTGGTTAAATTTATCAGTATGGCATGCCTGATGTAAACTACATGTATATTGGTACTGACTGACCCCCAGGGGCTTAATGACAGGGCCAAAAAGTGTAAAATTAACTTAAATTTCAAAACACTTCTTCTAAAAACCCAAATAAGGTAGAATCAAATACTCTTCATAGATGAAAGGGTGTTCAGGTGCTTTAAATTACCAAAATTGTGAATTTCATGACCCTGGTGTCACATGTTTGCCCCTTGGGAGGGGGTAATTTTTACCATAGCTTATAGAGGTAAAGCACATTTCACAATTCACAATTTTTGCAATTCACATGCTCTAAATGATTTTGCTGAAATTTATCAACATTTCCCATAAATATCAGTCAAAGGAGAATTCTTTTATCCTTGTCTGGGTAACTGTGATTAGACCTGCACATGTGATACAGACTATTTTAATGGTTGTTATCAACCTTCTGTTTATAATCCTATCATTTTGCAGCATTAAAAGTATTCTCAATGATTTAACAGGAATATGTAGCAATTATATAAACGGTATTACAGTGCAGTGTCATTGACAGTTGTATGGTGCATTCCAGCTAGAGCCCCTTTCTACTGTGAATCGTGACTGCTTTTCTGGAGAAGGTTTAACTAAAGAAGCAGCCAAGTTTCCTCCTACAGTAAAACCGCCGGACCCTTTTCACTTTTCCTTCTGAGCCAGAACAAGTGAAGTTAATTTTTCAGTTGATGAAGCTTGCTTCATAATTCTTTGTTAAATGATTTAGAAATTGATATTAATATTTAGCATTCTCTATATTTATTGATAAATATATTGTGATCATTTATATGCAAGTTATTGTTGGTAGATGTAACGTGTAACATGGTTTTATATAGCCCTGTATAAGTCGTAAATACTAGTTCTGGTTGATGGTCATATCTTTTTCCTCTGCTGATCATGTTTCTCATGAAACAAAACAACCAATTATAAATAAACTAATGTTACTGTACCTTATCTGGACCATTCAATATTGTCTTTCCTTTTGTCTTGTACATACATGTGTCAGCTTTTTCATATTTTGTTGATTATATATTATTTGATTTCTCTTGATACTTCGATTTCTGCAGTCTCTCTGAAAGACAAATATATTATACAAATATTTTGAAATATGAAATTACATGCTGTTAATTCAACGTAATTTTCTAGATTACTTCAGTTAAAGGTGACCTGTTACAATTGTCTTTTGTCTGTCTTACTGGGTCGTCCATGCTGCATTAACGTTTTCTTGTAATTTTGTTAATATATTGCCAATGGACCTAATGTAAACATTATAACCTGAGTAAATATAAATGAATTTTCAAGAAACTTAGCATGTTGGCTTATATCAATAAGGTCGATCTTTGGAGTTTGAGAAGTAGGTCAATTCAACTGTAACTTCATATCAATAAGGTCAATCTTGGTTGACTGAGTTCGACAATTACGTCAATTCAACTGTAACTTCAGGGAAAGGAGCATTTGACAATAAGATATGACCTTTGAAGTTTTACTGCCATTGGAATTAAATTTTTGTGAACACAATTAACTTACGTAATGGAATTAAATTTTGTATGGAATTAAATTTTTGTGAACACAATAACTTACGTAATGGAATTAAATTTTGTATGGAATTAAATTTTTGTGAACACAATAACTTACTGTAAATATATAAACAGATTTTGATGAAACTTGGTATGCAGCCTTGTATCAATATGATTTCCAATGTGTTCAAAAATAGGATTGATATGGCCCTTTGTAATTTTCAAATACTATTAAACCTTGAAATCTTACTAAAACCTTAAGTCTAGACTCTTATGATATTGGGCAAGTTGTATGCTGGGATGAAGTTAATTGAAATGAATTACCTTAATTGGTCAAACATAAAGTTTAAAAGCAGTATCATTCACATATGGCTATTAAACTCAGGTGACTTATAAGTCCTATAGGCCTCTTGTGTTAGTAATAATTGGTAGGTTCCAAAATGTGTATACATTACATTGTATGAATTACACTTGTCAGATTAAAGGTGTTTATTGTTTTGACAGTTACACTTGAAGATGAGCGTGGCAATCTAATATAATTATCATTTATTGTTCATGAATTGACAATGTACGCAACTGTATACTTTCAGTATTGATAGCTTATTTATCTTGTTTTTATTTGTGGTTGTTTATTATGAATGAAAAAAAATTATACGGATGAGAATGTATGTCACTAATATAACTAAAGCTGGACATCATCCCCATATATTTCCGTAAAATTAACCTTTTTTCAGACAAATTATGTAAAGATAATATACAATTATTGACTTCATTAAGGTTAATACAAGCTTAGAATTGTCAGCCTGAGAGGGATGATGGCCTAGGGAAATATCACCTTTTCAGGTTCACAATTTCTTGTATTAACCTAAACCAAGTCAATAATGAAACAATTCCTATACCATTCATTGCTGCATAAATAACACAGCCTTGAAGTAATTTACCTATAAAATATTTAGAAAATCAACATACCTAATGCAACAGAAGCAACACAAACATTGTAGTTATACATGTATTTGAATTGAATTGAAAAAGTAAAAGAAATCTTTCTATTTACTGTTACATTAAAGAGTATATTATTCATATTATTTTTCCTCAGACTCGGGTGTTATCCTGGTTGTCCAGGCCTTGGGAGAGCCTTGGATAAGATATCCAGGAATATCATCTCTCCGGTCGGAGATTTCTCGGTCACACCAATCATTTAGTAATTTCTAATGTCATTGTCTAAGGTATAAATTACATATCCAATAAGAAGTGAAGTACTGTTTTTAGCTCACCTGCCCGAAGGGCAAGTGAGCTTATGCCGTGGCGCGGCGTCCGTCGTCCGTCCGTCGTCCGTCCGGCCGTCTGGCCGTCCGGCCGTCCGGCCGTCCGTCCGGCGTCAACTTTTCCATTCAAGCAACTTCTTCTCAATAACCAAAAGGCCCAGAGACCTAATATTGGGCCTGTAGCATGCTGGGGTGAAGGGCTACCAAGTTTGTTCAAATGAATAACGTTGACCTTCATTCAAGGTCACAGGGGTCAAAAAGGCTAAAATCTTTAAACGACTTCTTCTCAATAACCAAGAGTCCCTGGGAGTTGATATTAGGTCTGTAGCATGCTGGGGTGAAGGGCTACCAAGTTTGTTCAAATGAATGACCTTGACTTTCATTCAAGGTCACAGGGGTCAAATATGCTAAAAAAAAATTAAACGACTTCTTCTAAATAGCCAAAAGACCCAGGGACTTGATATTGGGTCTGTAGCATGCTGGGGTGAAGGGCTACCAAGTTTGTTCAAATGAATGACCTTGACCTTCATTCAAGGTCACAGGAGTCAAAAAGGCTAAAATCTTTAAACGACTTCTTCTCAATAACCAAGAGGCCCAGGGAGTTGATATTGGGTCTGTAGCATGCTGGGGTGAAGGGCTACCAAGTTTGTTCAAATGAATGACCTTGACCTTCATTCAAGGTCACAGGAGTCAAAAAGGCTAAAATCTTTAAACGACTTCTTCTCAATAACCAACAGATCCAGAGACCTAATATTTGGCCTGCAGCATGCTAGGGTGAAGGGCTCCCAAGTTTGTTCAAATGAATGACCTTGACCTTCATTCAAGGTCACAGGAGTCAAAAAGGCTAAAATCTTTAAATGACTTCTTCTCAATAACCAAGAGGCCCAGGGAGTTGATATTAGGTCTGTAGCATGCTGGGGTAAAGGGCTACCAAGTTTGTTGAAATAAATGACCTTGACCTTCATTCAAGGTCACAGGAGTCAAAAAGGCTAAAATCTTTAAACAACTTCTTCTCAATAACCAAGAGTCCCAGAGACCTAATATTTGGCCTGTAGCATGCTGGGGTGAAGGGCTCCCAAGTTTGTTCAAATGAATGACCTTGATCTTCATTCAAGGTCACAGGAGTCAAAAAGGCTGAAATCTTTAAACGACTTCTTCTCAATAACCAAGAGGCCCAGGGAGTTGATATTGGGTCTGTAGCATGCTGGGGTAAAGGGCTACCAAGTTTGTTCAAATGAATGACCTTGATCTTTATTCAAGGTCACAGGAGTCAAAAAGGCTAAAATCTTTAAACGACTTCTTCTCAATAACCAACAGTCCCAGGGAGTTGATATTGGGTCTGTAGCATGCTGTGGTGAAGGGCTACCTAGTTTGTTCAAATGAATGACCTTGCCCTTCATTCAATGTCACAGGGACCAAACAGGCTAAAATCTTTAAACGACTTCTTCTCAATAACCAAGAGTCCCAGGGAGTTGATATTGGGTTTGTAGCATGCTGCGGTAAAGGGCTACCAAATTTGTTCAAATAAATGACCTTGACCTTCATTCAAGGTCACAGGAGTCAAAAAGGCTAAAATCTTTAAACGACTTCTTCTCAATAACCAACAGTCCCAGAGACCTAATATTTGGCCTGTAGCATGCTGGGGTAAAGGGCTACCAAGTTTGTTCAAATGAATGACCTTGACCTTCATTCAAGGTCACTGGAGTCAAAAAGGCTAACATTTTAAAACGACTTCTTCTCAATAACCAAGAGTCCCAGGGAGTTGATATTGGGTCTGTAGCATGCTGCGGTAAAGGGTTACCAAGTTTGTTCAATTGAATGACCTTGACCTTCATTCAAGGTCACAGCGGTCAAAAAGGCTAAAAATTTTAACAACTTCTTCTCAATTACCAACAGTCCCAGAGACCTAATATTTGGCCTGTAGCATGCTGGGGTGAAGGGCTCGCAAGTTTGTTCAAATGAATGACCTTGATCTTCATTCAAGGTCACAGGAGTCAAAAAGGCTAAAATCTTTAAACGACTTCTTCTCAATAACCAAGAGTCCCAGGGAGTTGATATTAGGTCTGTAGCATGCTTGGGTAAAGGGCTACCAAGTTTGTTGAAATGAATGACCTTGACCTTCATTCAAGGTCACAGGAGTCAAAAAGGCTAAAATCTTGAAATGACTTCTTCTCAATAACCAAGAGTCCCATGGAATTAATATTGGGTCTGTAGCATGCTGGGGTAAAGGGCTACCAAGTTTGTTCAAATGAATGACCCTGACTCGCATTCAAGGTCACGTCGATCAAGTATGCTTAAATCTTTAAATGACTTTTAGTGAAAAGCCAAAGTGCAGAGAGACATTATTATATTGGTCCTGTAGCATGCTTTCAAATAACTGCAGGATCCATATATGAAAAGATCACTGCATTGCAGGTGAGCGATTTGGGCCCATTGGGCCCTTGTTTGTTTAGTAATACATATACTGTGTGTATATATACATGTATCATGTACATGTATGTTAAATATGCTGCAGATATTGCAGATTTCATAGTTTTGTTGTGAATATAAAAAATCCATTTACTTTAATGACTTAAATAATTACGTTGTCTAAGCTGTGATGTTTTAGATACAATAAATTAAAAAATTAACAGAAATGACTTCATGTTGTTTATTTTAAAAAATCTACTTTTATTTATGCATTGCTTTAACAATTAAGATGATATGGTATATTTTATGCAATTTATTATGTAGAAAAAATATGAAATTAGAAACACTAATTAGTAAAGCTAAGGCCTACATGGCTGCCTGTCATATGGTCAAACATTAATGTGACGTAATGATGGCTTGATTATCTGTTATGACATCATAGAAATGAGAGTATCATGTTTATGAAAGTCTATTCAATTTTGGTGTTTGTGTCTCTATGAAATGTGAAATGTGTTTCTCCCCCGTTTCGATAGGGTTTTCTGAAAATAGGCTCTAAAAAGGAGTTTTTCATCCACAAATACCTACATATGTTTACTTCTAGCTCATTTGGCTTGAAGGGCCAGTGAACTTATGACATATATCATGTCCATTGTCCATCTTTCTGTCAACTTTTCCTAAAAATCACTATAGTCAGGAGGCACTGACACAAACGGTGGGTCTGAACAATTACGAGACGAGTTTCTTCTAACGAAAGTTGTCAGATCTCTATTCTGGATACAGATCAGTTACTAAAACAACAATATATTGAGTACAATTTAATAAACTTGGGAACCAAAATAAACTGGGAGAGTAATTCACAGGAGTCTAATATATAGGGAATCACGATGTGGTTTATCAAGAAATATGACGAACATCACAGATTAATCGATTTAAGAATTTAACTTAATCATAGTATGCCAATTCAAGTGAGGTTTAAAAACGTAATTCTTCACTGCTCATCACCACTTTAACCATCCCCAGCTTTTTTAAAGTAAATGCAATTCTTTTAAATGACAAAGAGTAATCATCAGTAAAACATTCAGGAAGGCGCTTAAAAAACGATAAAAATGTCTTCTTATTACATGCCATTTTATATTTATACATATTTGATTTTCTCCTGTATTTCAATCCCTCAAACACAACACCTGTTAGTGGCCTCGACACTTTGATTATTCTGTATGATTACTGTAAACTCTTTGTGTAGGATTACTGTTAACTCTTTCTGTAGGATTACTGTAAACTCTTTCTGTAGGATTACTGTAACTCTTTCTGTAGGATTACTGTAAACTCTTTCTGTAGGATTACTGTAAACCCTTTCTGTAGGATTACTGTAAACTCTTTCTGTAGGATTACTGTAAACTCTTTCTGTAGGATTACTGAAAACTCTTTCTGTAGGATTACTGTAAACTCTTTCTGTATTATTACTGTAAACTCTTTCTGTACGATTACTGTAAACTCTGTATGATTACTGTAAACTCTTTCTGTAGGATTACTGTAAACTCTGTAGGATTACTGTAGACTCTTTCTGTAGGATTACTGTAAACTCTTTCTGTAGGATTACTGTAAACCCTTTCTGTAGGATTACTGTAAACTCTTTCTGTAGGATTACTGTAAACTCTTTCTGAAGGATTACTGTAAACTCTGTAGGATTACTGTAAACTCTGTAGGATTACTGTAAAGTCTGTAGGATTACTGTAAACTCTTTCTGTAGGATTACTGTAAACTCTTTCTGTAGGATTACTGTAAACTCTTTCTGTATTATTACTGTAAACTCTTTCTGTACGATTACTGTAAACTCTTTCTGTAGGATTACTGTAAACTCTTTCTGTAGGATTACTGTAAACTCTTTCTGTAGGATTACTGTAAACCCTTTCTGTATGATTACTGTAAACTCTGTAGGATTACTGTAAACTCTGTAGGATTACTGTAAACTCTGTAGGATTACTGTTAACTCTTTCTGTAGGATTACTGAAAACTCTTTCTGTAGGATTACTGTAAACTCTTTCTGTAGGATTACTGTAAACTCTTTCTGTAGGATTACTGTAAACTCTTTCTGTATGATTACTGTAAACTCTTTGTGTAGGATTACTGTAAACTCTTTGTGTATGATTACTGTAAACTCTTTCTGTAGGATTACTGTAAACTCTTTCTGTAGGATTACTGTAAACTCTTTGTGTAGGATTACTGTAAACTCTTTGTGTAGGATTACTGTAAACTCTTTGTGTAGGATTACTGTAAACTCTTTCTGTAGGATTACTGTAAACTCTTTGTGTAGGTTTACTGTAAACTCTTTGTGTAGGTTTACTGTAAACTCTTTCTGTAGGATTACTGTAAACTCTTTCTGTAGGATTACTGTAAACTCTTTCTGTAGGATTACTGTAAACTCTTTCTGTAGGATTACTGTAAACCCTTTCTGTATGATTACTGTAAACTCTGTAGGATTACTGTAAACTCTGTAGGATTACTGTAAACTCTGTAGGATTACTGTTAACTCTTTCTGTAGGATTACTGAAAACTCTTTCTGTAGGATTACTGTAAACTCTTTCTGTAGGATTACTGTAAACTCTTTCTGTAGGATTACTGTAAACTCTTTCTGTATGATTACTGTAAACTCTTTGTGTAGGATTACTGAAAACTCTTTGTGTATGATTACTGTAAACTCTTTCTGTAGGATTACTGTAAACTCTTTCTGTAGGATTACTGTAAACTCTTTGTGTAGGATTACTGTAAACTCTTTGTGTAGGATTACTGTAAACTCTTTGTGTAGGATTACTGTAAACTCTTTCTGTAGGATTACTGTAAACTCTTTCTGTAGGATTACTGTAAACTCTTTCTGTACGATTACTGTAACTCTTTCTGTATGATTACTGTAAACTCTTTCTGTAGGATTACTGTAAACTCTGTATGATTACTGTAAACTCTTTCTGTACGATTACTGTAAACTCTGTAGGATTACTGTAAACTCTTTCTGTACGATTACTGTAAAC
This sequence comes from Pecten maximus, assembly GCF_902652985.1. Lineage (NCBI taxonomy): Eukaryota > Metazoa > Mollusca > Bivalvia > Pectinida > Pectinidae > Pecten > Pecten maximus. The sequence goes on from NC_047026.1 coordinate 29,925,015, forward strand.
TCTGTAGGATTACTGTAAACTCTTTCTGTATTATTACTGTAAACTCTGTAGGATTACTGTAAACTCTTTCTGTATGATTACTGTAAACTCTGTAGGATTACTGTAAACTCTTTCTGTATGATTACTGTAAACTCTGTAGGATTACTGTAAACTCTTTCTGTACGATTACTGTAAACCCTTTCTGTATGATTACTGTAAACTCTGTAGGATTACTGTAAACTCTTTCTGTATGATTACTGTAAACTCTGTAGGATTACTGTAAACTCTTTCTGTACGATTACTGTAAACCCTTTCTGTATGATTACTGTAAACTCTGTAGGATTACTGTAAACTCTTTCTGTATGATTACTGTAAACTCTGTAGGATTACTGTAAACTCATTCTGTATTATTACTGTAAACTCTTTCTGTATGATTACTGTAAACTCTGTATGATTACTGTAAACTTTTTCTGTAGGATTACTGAAAACTCTTTCTGTAGGATTACTGTAAACTCTTTGTGTAGGTTTACTGTAAACTCTTTCTGTAGGATTACTGTAAACTCTTTCTGTATGATTACTGTAAACCCTTTCTGTATGATTACTGTAAACTCTGTATGATTACTGTAAACTCTTTCTGTAGGGTTACTGTAAACTCTGTATGATTACTGTAAACTCTTTCTGTATGATTACTGTAAACTCTGTATGATTACTGTAAACTCTTTCTGTAGGATTACTGTAAACTCTTTCTGTAGGATTACTGTAAACTCTTTCTGTAGGATTACTGTAAACTCTTTCTGTAGGATTACTGTAAACTCTTTCTGTAGGATTACTGTAAACCTTCTGTAGGATTACTGTAAACTCTTCTGTATGATTACTGTAAACTCTTTCTGTAGGATTACTGTAAACTCTTTCTGTAGGATTACTGTAAACTCTTTCTGTAGGATTACTGTAAACTCTGTATGATTACTGTAAACTCTTTCTGTAGGATTACTGTAAACTCTTTCTGTAGGATTACTGTAAACTCTTTCTGTAGGATTACTGTAAACTCTTCTGTAGGATTACTGTAAACTCTGTAGGATTACTGAAAACTCTTTCTGTAGGATTACTGTAAACTCTTTCTGTAGGATTACTGTAAACTCTTTCTGTAGGATTACTGTAACTCTTTCTGTAGGATTACTGTAAACTCTTTCTGTAGGATTACTGTAAACTCTTTCTGTAGGATTACTGTAAACTCTTTCTGTATGATTACTGTAACTCTTTCTGTAGGATTACTGTAAACTCTTTCTGTAGGATTACTGTAAACTCTTTCTGTAGATTACTGTAAACTCTTTCTGTAGGATTACTGTAAACTCTTTCTGTAGGATTACTGTAAACTCTTTCTGTAGGATTACTGTAAACTCTTTCTGTAGGATTACTGTAAACTCTTTCTGTAGGATTACTGTAAACTCTTTCTGTAGGATTACTGTAAACTCTTTCTGTAGGATTACTGTAAACTCTTTCTGTAGGATTACTGTAAACTCTTTCTGTAGGATTACTGTAAACTCTTTCTGTAGGATTACTGTAAACTCTTTCTGTAGGATTACTGTAAACTCTTTCTGTAGGATTACTGTAAACTCTTTCTGTAGGATTACTGTAAACTCTTTCTGTAGGATTACTGTAAACTCTTTCTGTAGGATTACTGTAAACTCTTTCTGTAGGATTACTGTAAACTCTTTCTGTAGGATTACTGTAAACTCTTTCTGTAGGATTACTGTAAACTCTTTCTGTAGGATTACTGTAAACTCTTTCTGTAGGATTACTGTAAACTCTTTCTGTAGGATTACTGTAAACTCTTTCTGTAGGATTACTGTAACTCTTTCTGTAGATACTGTAAACTCTTTTCTGTATGATTACTGTAAACTCTTTGTGTAGGATTACTGTAAACTCTTTGTGTAGGATTACTGTAAACTCTTTGTGTAGGATTACTGTAAACACTTTCTGTAGGATTACTGTTAACTCTTTCTGTAGGATTACTGTAAACTCTTTGTGTAGGATTACTGTAAACTCTTTCTGTAGGATTACTGTAAACTCTTTCTGTAGGATTACTGTAAACTCTTTCTGTATGATTAATGTAAACTCTGTAGGATTACTGTAAACTCTGTGTGTAGGATTACTGTAACCCTTTCTGTAGGATTACTGTAAACTCTTTGTGTAGGATTACTGTAAACTCTTTGTGTAGGATTACTGTAAACTCTTTGTGTAGGATTACTGTAAACTCTTTCTGTAGGATTAAACTCTTTCGCTCCAAGGACGTGTTATCTCCCTTACACCACTTTCTTTGCGATATTCGGTAAATAGTATCAGGTTTTGCTTTCCTGCAGTTGTAAATCCTGAATGAACTAAGGATTAATTAATGTATTAATTTAGGATTTTCATCATGATGAAGAATGCATCTAGTGCAGTTTCCCAGACATCCATAGCAAAGTAAATGATTATGTAAAAATATTCCTACTACTACTACTACACATGGAATGATGTAGTACAATTGGCTGTGTGATATTTCAAATCACACAAACACACTGAGTGGTACACGATGATTATGACATGTTTCATCAATGGAAGTAAGGATTAATCTTATTTCGTTATGGATTAAAACGTAAACTAATCCAACATCGGTTGAATATTAAAATCCATGACATACGTGTTAAAATGCTTGCATCAAGCAGAATTAAGATACATAATTATTTCAAAAAAGGAGAAAAATGTCAATTGCTATTGTTAAAGCCAGAATTCGGATCATATATGTTGTCTTCTAGGAGCTGCTGTTTTACTGTTCATTTCCATTTAGTGATATAACTTCAACGACTAAGAGATATATCCTATTCAAATTTTAAGTGATATCACTTAATAGAATGCATAGTCACGTGATCAGTATCCTAAAATATAAGCTGTATTTTGGCGAGGGTAAAGAAAGACAAAAGCCTTGGCGAGCCACTTTGAGCCAAAAATACAGCTTATATTTTAAGACACTGACTATGTATTCTATTTATCCTTCAACAGTTAACCTATCAAAAATATTGATCATTTTGAAGTGAAACGGTATCATTACTGTTCCTCATTGGTTGTCTACCTTCAGCGTGCAGTTCACCTATTAAAGATTTGGGTTAGAGACTGTGGAGTTACCGTACACCTAATAAATATAAACTCATTTAATCACCCAAAGTCTGTTTTCGCAATATTCACAAACAGCAAAAACACAAAAGAACATCAAAACTTCTGACAAATATCTATTCAAATATCCGTTTACAGTTTTCACAGATCACTTAACCTTGCAAGGCACACAACTTCTCGGCCACATTTGTAGAATCCACCAGTGTGTTGAATCTGCCATAGTACTCTGCACTTTCCTTTGTAAACCATCCAAGATGCCTCATAAGTTGTTGTGCGTTGTCGACTGAGCCACCTAATGCCATGCTTATCGCACAGCCTGATCTAAAACTGTGTGGAGTTTTACCCTCGTAAAGACATGAGGTCACAAGATAGTTCCGGAGCCTTTCGTACATAGCCGAATAGGTCACATGACTATCCAAGACTCGGCCATTATCAGAAACAACACGAAACATGTAACCATATGCCAAATTGACTCCATGAGACCTTGCAAATTGAAGGTGATCCAACAGACCTTTACTGGGCAGACTAGCTTATCTTCACACCGTTTAATTACAAAAGTGTTTGATTTACCCTTACCTCGAAGGGTTTTCCCAAAGGTATGTTGGAAGATGAGGCCCGACTGATCAGATAGGATCCGTACCTCCTGAATAACTGCTACTGCCAAATCACTAGCTCGGTCACCCGCGAAAAACTGCAGCTTGAACCAGGCCTGGTCTCTGGACAGGACAAACAGTTCTCTCAATTATAAGTCCTCCCTCTCCATTTCCCTGTTTATAAAATCACACATTGCATGTAACTTCCGAAGAAAAATCGGTTTCGCAATGTTCCCAGAACCATCCTTCCATATAAGGAACATCCTCACCACTTCCGGGGTACAATTTCCCGTATCCACGCCCATCTTGTAGGTCTCTAAGCACACGTGTCCGTCTTTTAAATGATATCGATGACCTCGCCTGTGAGTCCAGACACATTGCTCTTTCCTTTATTGCGTCCCAATCAACCACGTCATCCTCCTGTAATTAACCAACAAGTTAATGAGTCCAAATACTAGCTAATAATGTGCCTTACAATACAGAGATCCTAACTCTAAACCAACCTATTTTCGTATATGATTACATTTTTTTTTTTTTTTTTTTGCGACAAGAAACTCACGAAAGTAAATTATCACCGCAAAAGTTTCCAAATACATGTAAAGTTAAACCCCAGAATTCTCGATCATGAGTAAAAAATCGTTAAATGCAGAAACGTAAAATTCAGTTGCCAAAAATATAGGCTGATTTGCCATACATGTATAGCTATCAGTAAGGTTACAAGTTTATAACCAGTTTATATCTAATTATCAATATGTCATTTTCAACAATTCTGGTATAAAAAACATAGGATCAACTGATCAGGGTCCTTTAGATCAAAGCGGTTAAAAATCTTGATTTAAAAGATCTGGTATACCTTTAGATAAGTCTGGCTGGAAACCCACTCAATCAACTAATTATTAGCAATGAAGTGGCATATCTGAAGACTTTACCTAAGCAATGTTGAACTAAGGATTAAATCTGTAGGCATAGAGAGGCCATCGCAGTCCTTTATTGTCATGTATAAAGCCTTTACGAGATTGAATCATGATGGTATCCTGGTCTCCAACATCCCAAAGGAGAGCACACGAATCGGACAACCTCACAAGCTTTGTCCACCAAATTAGTAATGTATTCATCCTAGGCACCACCACTGTGGCTTCCACCTTTTGCTCCTCGACACAGTAAGACACAAGATTGGCAGAATAAGGTTGAATGGTGGGAATACATAAGGATCATCTTCTTTAGATAGATCCTGTGCAAAGGCATTATGACCTGCTGATTCTGGAGTGGGCCAGGGGGTAAAATGCCTCAGATTTGTGCCATCTGGAGACTCCATCGCATTAGAATCTAGCGCCATAAGATCAACATTGTGGGGTCCAAATTCCTCCTCTACTACCTTCCAAGCGCGCTTTGACAACATGCTATCAGTGAGTTGCATTGTGCTGGAAGGTTTGTCCGCCTCATTGACAGCAGTGGGAACATACATGATGTGCAGGTCTATGTTGTATGTAGTAACAAATATGAACAAGTCTTTCATAATTGCAGTAAGTCCTTTGTCCTTCCCCCCACCATTGGTCCAAGTGTGTACGACAGCCATGTTGTCCGATTTTAGGTCTACCCTTGAGTCCTGCAGCTCACTTGCAAAAGATTGAAGACTCTTCAGAACCGCATCTGCCTCCTTGATATGAATGGGCCTCTGGTCCTCAACTGCCCAATAATCACCTATTGTAAACCGTTGATGTAGGTAGGTTACTGCCCCGTATCTGTATCCTGATGCGTCTGTGGACATTTCGACTGTTTTATGAAACTCAGGTCTCCATTTAACATGGCCTTCCCAGTCATCTATGAATCGCCAGTGTTGAAGTTCCTGTCTCACATCTGCCGATATGGGAATCAGTCTGCTGTTTCGTAGGGCAGTTGACAGACTATGATTAATCTCTCTGCAGAAAAGCCTGCACCCCGGTACCGCGACAGCCATCGATATACACTTGCCACAGAATCGCTGTAGTGTCTTGGGCGTCACTCTCCCCTGTCGCAGTATATCTTCACGGAGTTGAATAAACTTTTCCTTCTTATCAGCTGGGAGGATGTTGGCTAGTTTTTTTTTAATCAACAAGAAAACCAAGGAACCTCTTGCAAGTACTTGGCTCCATGGAGCATTTCCCCAATGCCAGTGTGTATCCTAGCTTAGTGAGAGTTCCTACCATAGTGGCAGTCATGTTTTCTGCCTGTACTCTAGAATCATTCCCCTTTGCCCCCGAAACTCCCAGCCTGTCATCAATATATTGTACATTTTAGATACCTTTTGTCCTCAGAAATGTAGTAACAACCATTCCAATGGACTGATATATGAATGGAGAGGCCTTCCATCCAAAGGGTAGGGTGCGGTATGTCATATAGTAACCTCCAAACTGAATACCAAAATATGTCTGTGATGGTTCGGATAAGAGCACATGATCATAACCAGATTTTTCATCTAATGTGACCAGCAAGTCTCCTTTTCCCACTAACCTGTGAACATCTCGTAAAGTCTCCAATTGGAAGGGGAGGTCCTTTATCCACAAGTTAAGGTACCTCTCATCATGACACAACCTTGGTTTTGATGGTTCAACCAAAAGTGGCATAACTACTACTGGGGGATCGCATTCACCAACATTTCCCAACAACTTTATAGCCCCACATGCTATCCTGTTGTAGAGTTCGCATTTTGGTATATACGTGCTGGGGGGATATCAGAGTCAAAGCTCTCTCCCCTGAAGTTTCCTGTGTAATGTTGGAAGAACTCCGATAGATCCACACCGTTCTCGATCCAGCGACTGACCTGTTCACTACCCTTTGCACCTATCTGACATATTATCTCCTGCCATTCCTTTTGGTGCTCATGAAGACCTCCTGCCATAAAGTTTGAAGGGTCTCTCACAGGAAAGTCGATAAAAGTATGCCGCTGTGCCGAACTTGTGGCCCCATTGGTAGCAGACGAGGAGACCCACCCCTCCAACAACAACCAATCTGGCTTGCTTCTTACCTCAACTTGTGTTAGGTTAAAACCACAATCTCTCTCCCATTGAGGTATACTTAACATGAGGTCCTCTCCACCACTGCTTGATAATTCAGTAGTCTGTGGAGGAATAAATGATTTTTAAAATCCATGACCAGCAATGGCTAATGTTGGAGTAAGTGAACCACCTCGTCCGTTACCCGCGTGAAATATATTCACTAGGGCATCAGTGTCCCTTGGATAGCAGACCTGGAGTTTTAGCCAAAATATTACCACAAGCTGATGAGTATAGGAAGGAAACTTTAATTCAATACAGAACCAATTACAAATGAAATATACCGGTCATAAAATATAACAGGTGCCGATTTCTACTTCACTAGTGTGCTGTGTATACTATTTAAACAACTAGTATTGCAAACCACAAGCTTAGATAATATGCGACTTCAATTTAGGACCGGAAAATGCGTTTATAATGATGCTTCTGATTCTGTGATGTTTTAAATTCTTACGACGTCGATCGTTATCAGTACAAAAATGTAGTACACAGTCATCTTCATAATAATTACTCAATAGGATATTCAAGTTTGATTTTTTATCAAATTTCCCGTTATCATAACAGATAATCGGAAGTATATTACACGTGTGGACGTCTGATAAAAACACGAGGCCACTTGACATTACTCCAACATTTATGTTAGATGATTACAAGGCGAAAAACTTATTACGGGTGCCATGTGTGTTGTCGGAACAAAAAAAATGAAAAAAATTTAGGCATAGACCTTTAGCTAGTATGTATTAACCATGTATACAAGACTACAAGTTAACAACTTCACACGACTTCCATGTTCAGTCCTCATTTTGTTATACAGATACATAGTATTGCCTCAGACAAAGATGCACAAGTAAATTATTTTTGATTTTTGTAAAGTGAAATGGTCATTAAGTTTCTTTTAAAAAGATGTAATACATACAAGTCTACATTTTATGTGTGACTTTGACTTATGATACACCCATGGTTGCTTACAAAATTGTTTGGCATTTATTTATACATTTATTCGTAACTCGACCTGGAAAAATAACAATTATAAACTCCAGAGGTTAAGATTTTGCGGCTGAACATATAACCATAATGAAATTTTCTAATATTACTTCCTATCGTATAATTCCTTAAGTTTTTTTTACTAGCCTTCACACCAGACATATTCAGATTATATATTGAATGACGCATGTCTTGTGTTGACCAACTAGAAAGTGAAAGTACAGTTTTTGATTGAGCTGATCATGACACCCTGACAACGAGTTCCTTTTTGGAGAATTGTAAACTTTTTTTCAACAATTGAGGAATAATTAGTAATAGATACATAATGGGTACGAGTGATGTATCGGATATATCACTCGAGTGCGTAGCACGATTGTGATATATGCGATACGTCACGAGTACCCATTTTGTATCTGTTTTATCCAATGACAGCCGAGGTTTTGTCACCCACGTGCCTAGGGATGGAGCTATAACATTGATCAAAACCTGTCACTGTGATATGTTTCCCGCCAATTTCTGACACGTTTCATTCTGTCACAGTAGTCCATTCATTTCTAGTGAGACTGTCAACCATGGCGGATCATGAATTGATCATTGATGTCGATGTGTTTACCGACCAAGTATGAGTATGAACTGGAAGATAGTGACACTGTAGCTACTGACATTGGATTATTTGATACCAAGGAATTAACGTAACCAATTGTTGTAAATAAACTGAATGGTAATGTGAAAAACATGTGAAAGACTGCAGGATTCGAGGGAAATTACAGAAACCGCTCCGGAAAGAGGACCTGCGCTACTTCCCTTTACCAAGCAGGTAAGTCTAAAATCATATTGTTTGAACAAATTGTGAAATGAAATATTTTTCGTAAATTTCTACCTTCACGATGTCACGAATCTTTCAAAGTCCATGACATTGTTTAAATACATCGATGAATCGGTTATCGGTATTTTTATCCACTCGTCCTGTTATCATTTTCATCACTATTTTGTTTATGATAAGATTTTTGTGCAACGAAAATGTATGGTTACATTTGGCGTAATCTGTATAACTGACTGAAATTTTATATGTAATCATGAATGCGTTTTTTTACTGATCTGTTAAAATATACTCAACAAGGTTTTATATTCTGTTTCGTCAGGTTTTGATGAACAACTCAATATGGACAGGACGGAACATCGCAGCACGGCTGTATGCATACAAGGTGAAGAAAGAAGACAACAAAGAACATTTCTAAACGGCACTCGTATTTCATTAAATTTTGATTAAAATGTTTTCCTGTCTTTGTTCATTTGTCACGCCCACATTTGAAATTGGCCCCGCCTCAAGACTGAGGCATGGACCAATCAGAAATGCCATGTGATATTTCAGATATCACATATGTGATATTTGAAATATCACATAGTATGCAATATAACTCCAACAAAAGATCAAAGAAAAACCGAGGCGTCATTGGAAAACGTATTTTTACTTTTCATTTAATGGACTTGAAATATCTTTTGATGTCTTATGTTTTTACACTCATTTAAAGTATTAATTTACTTTAATACTGAGTAATAAAAATTTATTATTTATTAACAGAGGGTTTGAAATTTTTTTTTACATTTTCTTTAGAATTTAATCTCAAAACAGCGATGTGAGTTACATGGATTTTAAGTATTATGGTATTGATTGTGTGATGACAAATACAAAAAGGGCTTTAAATTTTGTATAAAGAGAATCTTGCATAAGTGTCTATGTAATATGAAATTTATTAGACACGTTCAATAACTTGACTTTCAATAATAACATCCAATATTTACAGTTTGTTGACTTTTTTAGTTTTCTTTATGGGCTATTTCACTTATATTATAGGGATTAAATCCTTGTGGTGAGGTTCAAAATATATTAATCACACCTACATTGTTGTGCAGTACTGTATATGACTTGCAAGACAAACTTTCATGAAATTACAGAAAAGTTGAGACTCACTCGTGTGGAATTAAGAATTTAAGTGCAAGTGAAAATAACATGCATATTACTGCCATTTACATGTATTTCAAATGCAGGAGTACAACATCCTTGATTAGTCTACTCGAACAACATTCAATTTTTCAAAAAACACATCTTCACAATCAAGGAACCATATGTCCCATCTCTCTACTGCTGGTATCTTTGTTTTAATAATGAAAATCATCCTCAGTGTAGTCAGAATCTATAAACAGTAATGTCACATGCTTGTAATTTAGATATGACTTACCAAAGGGTTTAACATTGCACTACAAATAAACACCGACATTTTTGTCCCTCTACTGTTTTTCAAGTAATGTTCAGGTAACATTTATTGTTCTCCAGAATATAGAGTAAAGTTCAAGTTCAATTTACGTACAACCTGTAAAAGCATATCTTCAGAACTTTTTTTGATGTGCATGTAAACAAAACGCGTCAACTCGCAAGCACTTATTGGCGCGTGTCGATTAGAACGCCAGAAATCACAGACATCTGTGGTGCAGTGACATGTATGACGAGCTTGTGGACAGTAATTTCACACCTGGTAATTGTTTAGCCGTATACTAACCCTCTCAGAGTTGAGTTTACTATATTATTTAAAGTCTTGGTTCAAGAGAAGACATGACTTGCGACGTGGTACACGGCAGAAAAGAAAAACCACAAGGATTTCAATAATTGCACGATAATAACAAAATTACAAAAAAAAATACTTTAATCATTGCGAGTTCTATAAGTTTTTGTATTAATTGAAATTAGTCACAGTGAACTAAATAACATGTTTTTTTTTCATTATTAAAATAACTGAGCTAAAATTATGGTTTTAATAAGTACCTATGCTATGTAAATAAACTATCAATAATATTATAATTTTTGCGAAGCACCTCTACATAGCTTCACTGACAATGATCGTAAATACAGTGAAAAATTAGATGGCCATTCTCACTACGTTCTAAATACCGAACGAATTGTCATTGTACGGAATTGGTCCCTCATTATTATAGAAATAAAAACCTGCCAAATACCAATACAATAATATTTTATTTGATTGTCACACATCATTTAAAAATGTACAATGAGGATAATGATAAAAGCTTGTTAAAAATGCACAATATGACTTTTATCTATATATACAGCATAGCCTACAATGTATGTCGACGTTCTGATTTATCGCAAGATCGAACGTCTATGCTTCATCATAAAATATATAGATTTAGATAAAAGATATTGAGGATCATATTTTGCAGAATATATACAAACCTGTCTCTAGCATTTAAAGAATAAAAATCGTTACATAGTGTACTAGATTGTTGATTCACATAGGAAATGTATTTCATTTTCAACAGTGTTAGTTTGTGTGAATTCAAGTCGTATCGGTACCCAGTTGTTTCGGTACTCGGTCGTTTCGGTACTTGCGGAAGTCGTTTCGGTACTTTGCGAAAGTCGTTTCGGTACTTACAAAAGTAGTTTCGGTACTTGAATATAAGTCTTATTTTTGACCAATAATGAACGTCTTAAGACCATGTTTTGACGACTGTTGTGCTATTTTTACTAGTGGGGTGACACCTAATAAGAAGACCTTGTGTTAAGGTGTCCAGACACGTTATCACACCTGGGTTGCGAGTTCGAAACACACGTGGGGCAGATACCTTGTACGGACAGTAGGTCGGTGTTTTTTCTCCGGGGACTCCAGCTTTCCTCCACCACCAACACCAGGCACGTGCTTAAATGACCATAGTTTTTAATAGGACGTTAAACAAAAATAAGTAAAACTGTGTTGTTGCCAAGAAAATGAAACCCATTAAGTTTAATTTGCTGTCCCATAATACCATATCTCATTGAAATCAAACAATATATCGATTTGGACCAATCAGAGGTTAGGAAATGGCGACCTTTTCGGTAAAATGTGAATATTGTTAATAAAATGTTAAAGTGGGGTTACAAGAGTAACCAGCGTTCTATGATGTACCCACATACCAAATTAAAATTTATTGCAATCGGACAATAGCTAAAAATCCTCGAAAATTAATACGTTTCGTAACGAACGATAACAGATTTATCGTCCCTTACCACACTTCATTCTTTATAATATTGTATCGTCGATTTATCCGTTGGAATCCTGAGATCTCATTACCACAATAATTATGAATTATGTTGATAATAGTTCCATTAATTATATCTTTAAAATTAATAATATAAGACTCTTTCATATGTGTATATGTAGGATAGGGATATTCCACCCGAGGGGTCACAAAATGTGGTGAAACCCGAGGCTTGCCGAGGGTTTTACCACATTTTGTGATCCCGAGGGTGGAATATCCCTATCCTACATACACACATAATGATAGAGTCTTTTTCTCTCATACCATTACCGAATTTCTGGCGAAAGTGTCCCTCAGCCATCCATTTTTTTCATTTTTAAAATTTCTTTATTTGACGTTTTTACTAAAAATACTTGTAATATTCTAAAAGATCATACCCTATTTTGGCAAACAAAGTTTGCACACAAATTTCATTCATTTTGTGGTTAAGTGATGAACGAATGAACAATTCGCCGATAAAAATTACCGTAACTTGACCGACTTTTACGTGGCCGTGATCAAATTGTCAACATCCGAGAAAAAGAAGTTCTATCAACAATACTGAAAGCCAACGCTGAAATGAGTTTTCCAACTTTACATATAATTTGATTTGCACCTTGACATATTTAATCATTTCACAGAACACACCGTACTTTTAAATGTCAAGTCAATTTTTTTTTATAAAATACTACGTCACTGCATGACGTCACGAGTGTCATTGGAATTCCATTCATAGTTCAAGGATATTGAGAGTGATGTCGATCTCGATCGCCATGACGCGGCGATGTTTCGTGGCTGGTAATTTTGAATTCACTGTGATTTTGGCAACTTCGTGTGTGAACCAGCCAACAGTGACTCTATACGAGTATTCGATCTTTTCTGTGACATAGGATTATATGTGTTTAACCGGTTGTCTTGATGGAATGACGAAGGTAGGTCAGTCGATAACGATGATCATATTGAAAGGCTAGGATGACAGTTAGTTTTCATGGTTACTCTACACAAATATAGACTCTGAGTTACAATTAAAATAAATATTTTTATATGAACATCGAGGGGTGTCATTTTTACCGAATGTTCGTTCATTTAAGAGCCAATTCCCAACTTTCAAATACACAGGTTACTGAGTAGGCCTAACAGTTACTGACAGTACAGTAGAGTAAACAAATTCCAGGCCCCCCTGCTGACGCAAACGGAACCATTGCATAGGTTGTGATGTTTGACATTTTCTTTTTTATATTTTTTTATGTATGGCTTTTATTTTACTTCCTGTCATTGCCAGGTGATTGTGTGTGTTTACATGTTTTTAATGAAAAATGACAAATCTGTCGGGTAGGCAAGTCTGTACTGTACTGTAACTGTTACAACAGGCCTGTAGGCCTAGTCTAGTAGTCTACAGTAACGGAGTTATATGTTCGCTCAGATGAAATGTCTAATCGTTTAACCGTGTAGCCCTATTGCTTGACTGCTGATATGATATATATTTATCTAAGAATGTATGTATTTTTATAGTTAAGTCCAACGTTTCAAAACCAACACCGACGATATTGTCGGATGTAAACACAAGCAGACGACGTTGTGACAGTTGTCCCCCTTGAACGCAGATTACTCCGCGCGCGTGAAATGCTATGTAAGATAGATCTATCTTACATAGCTATCTTACATGGGCAAACTCTATCCAACATGGCGAGATATGAGAGAAAGTACCGTATTTCTATTACTAAGTTAAAAATACTGCTTGAGTATTAATACTAAAAATAAACTCCAAAACTGTACACACAATCGTTAACATCACTTCTGGTGATAACATAATATATTGGGACCAAGTTCACAATTAGCTGCGCTATATGTTCCATTGTAATATTAAAATTCATAATGAATTCCCCAAATCTCTTTTAAAATTTTCCATCTCACCTGGCCAAGACCAACATCTGAGAAATAAAATACAAAAGTTTCAGCACATCATGTTGGGCATTTTTAGGAGATACAGTGCAGACCGTAGGAATGAACACAAAGTCACCATGTGCCGGCGTTTGATTTTCTATTCAAGGGGTAAATCACAGCGACCGATCACCCTAAATCCCTATCAGGGATCATGAAAACGGCGTCATCGCGATCCCCGGTGGTAATGTGTTCATCAAAATCCGCGGTGATCGTTTCTCCGCGAAACATCAAAGCAATTTGTCCGCCGCGAATCCTGATGATGCAGCCCCGGAGGGCCACGATTACATTCAGCCCTCGGTTTTACCTGTGGTGGTGTGGCTCTCAGTTGACCATTATCGACCCTTATCGTTGTACGTGTACCGAATTTTTTACCGCTAGCAGTAACAGCAGTAGCAGACGATTGGTAGATTTTGTGACTTACATGCAAGTGTCCTATCCCTAATGTAAGACTCGAATTCGAAGTGATACGGTTCTCCGTGACGATCATGGGTATAACTAAATAAAAAAAACATCTGGATACCGTATAGTGAGTCTACGAAATTCCCTTAACGTCTCAATTGCTGCTGTTGATAAATGATGTGGTTTAAATGATCTGCAATTCAATACTTGTATATAGGCCTATGCATTTAATCACTACTGATTTAGCTGACCTGTTTATAGATGGCGCTTTGTGCATGACCTCAGATGCCATGACCTCGGAGAGGCCACATAAGGGGCTCGTTATTTAGTGAAAGATCTCGGACTTATTTTTACGTGATCTAGCAAAGTCCTTAATTGCATAATTTAGTCATCACATATATCTGAAGTATATAGCTAGTAAGATGTCTTTTTGAGAAATTGATCCATATACGTGTACGACCTGTGACGGATGAGAAGACGATAAACATTGATAAGATCATTACTTGTCCTCGCGGGGACATAATGTATGTTTTTGGTTTCGTAATTGTTTGAAGAAAACCAAATTTTATCCTGAATACTATAGCTTATAATTATTTCGTCTGACTTTTTGTAGCGGGTTTCATACATAGACTGTACAATTATTTAAACATTTCGTAGTTTAAATACACGACTTAAAGACGTTGTGTGTTTTCTTACTATCATTATTTATGTTGATATATATATGCTACTTGCAGTTTACAGGGACGATTCCGGGGTGGCTAATAGCATAGACATACACTTGGGCGCATTCAAATTACCTGTAGATATAGAAATCCATGCTCATATTTTCCAAACTATATATATAGTAGTTAATCAACTTCATTATTTCATTAACAGCCAAATTGTCACAGCAAAATCATTATGCGAGGTCTCTTATTTTTCTATTACATGCATGATAGGAATCTATGTGTGTATACTATAAATGTTGTGTATATTGTTAAATGGAAATTGTCAAATAAATATTGTTTGAAATGCATAGACTACAGAATGATGTGTATGTATAGTCTGATGTGCCCTCTTTATTGTGAGAAAACAATACATTGGTGTATGTAATAAAGAAATCTATAAAATACATTTTAACATACCAATGTATTTCAATTAATTATAAGCATAACATGGGAATCTTTCCCGTCCCTTTTATTTTGGAAGCAAAACAAAATAACGTACTAACAATACAGACGTCACCATTACGATCAAGACCTAACGTCCAAACAATGTGAACTATTTCGTCCTTTCCGTATCTACAGACCAGTCTATTTTACGTCCAACGAAGCCTGATGATAGATCATGTAATTTGAAATTGTCCATTGAACTGGTAGGTAACAAAGGAGTTCCAGAAGAAAATATTTACCTTCTGTGAAGAGAATGTCGGAGAAGAGTATATAATAGATATATTATATCATTATCGTGGTTTTGTTTTACCGCAATCATTGAAAATTCGCTAGGAAATCATATATTCCAAATCGTTACCGTTTAAAACCAAATGAAATCAAACTGAATGATCTATTAAACGGTCATACTTATAAATGAGTTATAAATGGTGTATCATTATTTTCTAGAAAAAAATCTCTATATCGCGTAATATAATCATAATTGAAGTTAGTGAAAGCGATATAGATTAATTCTCTATACACAGAACAATTACATGCCGTGTAATTACCGTTATAGAAATGTTTTCACCAACTGTTAACACCTGTCAATCACATATCTTAATTACAATAGAGAGTATACCTGTTTCGCAATGACCCCATCGGACCCCTATGGTTTTTTTACCTGAGGGGAGTATATGTTGTTATCCAGAAGGATGTTAGGCTGTAGTTGGTCCATGTCTACTACCTGTATCTCACATCTTACCGTAGGATTTTTTTTTTAAATAAATAAATGAAATTACACGTTTTAAATCGCAACAATTAGTGTTCGTGTATTATCTCAATAATTAATAACAAATACACGGGATAACAGCTACCGTAATTATTTAAGTAAATATAAACTAAATATTGTGAAATTATACCCTTATGTTTTGGGCGACACTCTCATAAATCCTAGCGTAAGACTTTTTTTACAGAGAATTAATTAGACAATAGATTGCTGGGATACCTGCATCGAATGGGGTGGACAGTTTACCTGATGACACACCATAATCAGGCACAGCCTACTATAGCTCCGCCCACATACTCTCAGATTTGTTGCCACATGTGTGATTGACATGTCTAGATGATTTTTACAAAGGACATCGTCGAAGTTTTAATCGTTTGCTGATGTCACTGCACGTTAATGAAATTAATGTAAAGGCTATAAACAGACATATAGATTCGCTTGTTACCGTACATGTACATTGATTGATATATTTAATCAGAAGACAGTTACCTGTACAATAGCAAACTCGTAGAGACTCGGCAAAAATCAGACACCGCAGATCGTCAGTACCGACCGCAGTGCAATTTAATTAGGGTGCATGTGATTATTTATTTATTACCATATTTCGTTCAATTAACGCATTAAAATCAGACACATTGTTGACTTGAACATTACAATAAGCAGACATCTGTCTCCGGCCGTATCTTCATCTGTGTACCATTGTCGTGGTCATTTATTTGCTACATAAAATACTGTGTTATCGAACATAAACATAATATGTCGTTACTAAAACCAAAGACATCTGCTAAAACATATATATCATGTGGCATAAAACTTAGTTGTTGCTAGCCACATCGTCATTCACAATATAAGAGTGGTACGCATTCAGATATTTTCATTTATATTTATAACGTACCCTCATGTGAGCCCACAGGCGCTTGCATAGAAAATATTACTTTCAATTTTTGTTTGATATGACAGTGGTATGTTTAATCTGTTAGCGCCTGTGGTAGGACTGTGATCTAAAGTTTTCTGACTGCAGTTCAAAGGAACCTTGCAACTTACCTGTGATAAACGGTGACGAGTACACAACTAAATTCACACATGTTCCTAATAATTTGATAGTTGTGTAATTGTCTGCAGCTAATTTCAGGTATCAAACGTCATTTTTTTTCAGCGGTATTATCAAGCAGTTAAAGTAACCATTTAGGAACACAAAATGTCAAAATTTTCAGGAAAATCAAAACCGAGAATAATATGCATAGAAAGAAAAAAAATACTGGGAGAAAGATCCTATGGTCGGTTAATTTATGTACATGTCTGTGATATTTAAATAAGACACACTAAAAAATACCGAAGACGAGTTTAAAGTTCTTTATTCGAGGTACGGACAAAAAGTTTTCAGATTGTAAATACCAAGTATACATCATGTATGTATATTTACTATATCTTCATCCAATACACACACATGTATGAATACGTGTGCCTGTTCACTCGTCTATACATATACAACACGTATCATTCAAAAGCAACTTAATCCAAAATGCTCAATTTTTTATACTCTCTTCTTTATCACATTTTTGAATTGAATATTCTTGTATTTTGTACCATCATGTGACTATGTTATTATTCATTGTTTTGTTAATTTTACGGGAGAAGTCGTTTATAAGTTGGTAAAATTTGCTGACTAATCCCTTTGTCATTTCTGTATATCAATAAAATATGTTTTAACTTAAACTACAACACGTGTACAGTGGACCCGCGATAATCCGGACGCCGATAGTCCGGACAACTCAAAGTCCGGACGGAAATGCACGGGAACGGATTTCCGTAACGTTATTTGTACTCACGAGTCCGGAAATTTGGATTCCGATTCCGGAAGCCCATTTTGGGAACGGAGCGTACTTTTCATTAGTAAATTTCCCTCAATAATCCGGACGATTTCTTCACCACGAGGAGAAAAAAATGTCGGGGCAAGTCACCCGTGTCGACAGCTGTACAGACTATCACTTGACACTGTGCGTAGTCATAGCGACCGCTGCTAGGTCATAGCCCCGGGTGTTTACCTGTGTTACAATGTGTAGCTTTTGTTTTTATAACGGTACATTGCTTTTCTCTACGACCTAAATGTTACAGTATTAAAGGATTTTATAGTATAGCCTGGTCTTGCTTTTATCAACTTGACGTACAATATCTATGATAGTTATTTTACAGACGGCAACTTTTATAGGAACACATATTGCTATTTCGTAGTTAGCAAGAATTTATGCACAAACATACAGTGCGTGATACGATAATTAATCAATCTCAAATACATGTAATAAATTTATGATCGGTAATTAACATCATTAACGCTTGTATTGGGTAAACACGGATATCGGCTTGTAACACCGTTACGTGAAACTCATTGAAAGATGCATGCTATTAATTACATACACATTTACGTATTAAGCAGTGATCACAAGAACTGGGTTGATTACACACAAATTAGTCAATAGTCGTCTGATACTTAATTAATTATGTAAGCGTCACATTGTTAAGTGAATACGGGTTTAATAATTATCGGACATCTTGGGTAGTTCTCGCTAGTGTCCCGTACTTTTAAATAGATAGCTTGGGGTTTCTGGTACGTAAAAATCATAAAAAAAACATGGACTGATGGTAAGTTGTAAAATCCGGATCTTTTATTGTATACATATATACCCTTACACATAGTGATATGTGATTATATGCATGTATATAACAATTAATTTACTATTTACATCATAAACAATATCCTATCATAGATTTGTGCTGGAATTGCACATACAGACAATTCAACTACTAATAAAAGTAATACAACATATGTATGAGAAACATTATATGACTATACACAGAGACCTACATAATAATTGGTTATTAAGCCATTCTAATTTTCTCTTCCTTGCAAATTTAATATATTTAGCAAGATTTGAGATATAACTTCTATTATTTCTTGTTAACAGCTCTATTAATTTGAACATGCTAGGTTTTCATACAATTATGAGATTTAATGCATTTCTTTCGTAATTAATACAAATAAGGACAATTTAAGATGAGATGAAATTGAATGGAGTGAAAATAGCCTTCATAGCGTAATTGACTTAATTACGTGGTGGTCTTAAAGTGTACCCGTAACGATTTGCTATTTCAAGTTTAAATGTGATTTAGGATGAAACTAAAAATGCTGAAAGGTCGACTTTCATAGCGACTTTAGTTTTAGAGTAATTGCGATTTTTCTCGAACCCAGAGCCGTTGACTACGTTTCGGTGACCTCTGACCTGTGACGTCAGAGGTTTAATGGGATCAGAGCCGTCATATAGGAAATATATATAGAAACAAACGTGAACACGTGCCTGCAATTAATGCGAATGAGACAACAATAATGAAAGTACTGAATAAACTTTTTGACTTATATTTGTGAGTTAGTTAATAACAAATGTTACCGAAACCAGAGACGAAACCAGGGGCATATAATTTTCTATTATAACGTGCCATATACAACATGTAACATCTTATTAATTTTCTATTATACCGGGCCAAATACAACGTGTATCATCTTACTCATTTTCTAATATAACAGGTCGTATATAACATGTAAAATTTGAATAATTTTCTATTTTAACGGGTCGCTGTAACATGTATGGCATTTGAATAATGGGTCGTTTACAACGACTTACATCATATAGCCTTTATTATGAGGGCATTTCCGGGTTGTTACATACCAATATTGATTTCGGTTATAATACTTCTAGTAATAGAAATTTAAAATACAATTCATACACGATGTGAAATAAAAGTTAAAAAATTGGAATTTTTATTAGCCAAAACAGCAATAGATATGTTGCAAATACACTTGAAGATACCGTTATTTGTGATTTTCGGAAAGATTCATAGAGTAAATTTTCAACAACGTGGGTTTATGAATGAGGTAACTTAGGTTAATCTTTCTATAGACAAACCTTTAAGATACATTTTTTTCGCTTGAAAGGAAAACGAAACCCACTGAATTCCAAAAATAATATGTTTGATTTCAACAACTTAAAAATGCCTTCCCTATAGTAACACGCAATTCTTAATAAAATTCAAGCTCAATTTACGTACAACATGTAAAAGTATATCTTCGGAACTTTTTTGAAGTACATAGAAACCAAACGCGAGAACTCACAAGAATTATCGGCGTGTGCCGATTAGAACACCAGACACCTGTAGTGCAGTGACAGGTGTGACGAGCTTGTGGACCATAATTTCACACTTGGTAATTGTTTAGCGGTTATACTAAGCCACTCAATTCGTAATTCTCCGAACATGTTTCTAATCTTCTAAAGTCCTGTTTTAAGTGAAGATATGACTTGTGACACACGAATAGAAAGTAAAACCACAATGATCTCGATCATTTCACAATAATGACACAATAACAAAAAAAAATTGTTAGTGATAATAAAAAATAAATAAATAAAATTTGAAAAATTCATACACGAAAATTATTGCGAGTTAATAAGTTTTAGTATTAATTATGATTAATCACGATGAACTAAATTGTATGTTTTCTATATATATATAAAAAACGGAGCGAAAATGATGGTTTTAGTAAGAACCTATACTATGTACCTGTACATAAAGTATCAATTATATTATAATTGTTGCGAATCACTTTTATTTAATTTCACTGACAACGATCATATAAAAATTATATCTTTCTCAAGAATGTAATCGTCCGTTATCCCCGAGACCATGACATGTAAAATACCCTCGGGATAAAATCTGTATATGTAGAAGTTTGTTGCAGGCTCCAACACTGGTATTCATACGTGAGAGATTTAGTCTATTGTAGATCATGATGATTATAATATATTACTTTCTGAATTAAGTGTTCTTCATAACTTGAAGCGGGTTTTGTATAGAATATAATGCTTAGATTTTATCTCGGCACTCGGCCAACCGATTTTGATGTGGTTCGCGACATCATTTATTGGTTTTTACAAAAAATAACATGTTTGAATATCGTTTTTTTGTTCTTGGTACACTTTAACACCGAGTTTCACCACGTCAGCATTTGAACACCAAGAACTTTAACTCTGTACATGTACCACTTGTGATATATACTGAAATGACTAAAGTTTTATATACATGTATGACTAAAAAAAACACCCACATTTTATGTTAAATATTTTATTAGAAAATGTTTTTAGATAATGCAATGAACTTTCAAAATACATGTCAAATACAATTGATGTAATTCATATATATTCATAAATATATATGATCTCTAGCAATATAGTCTTTGGAAAAAACATTTGATTGTGTCACATGGATTCTAAAATAAAGAAATGCTTTAACAGCTTAATATTTAAATCACACGCTTCAGAAAAAAATATACGTTGAAATTTTATTGTTATCACATGAAAAAATCAGCAAATATGTTTTTTATCTTCTAAAAACCACCGTACTGTCTTCTTAAATAATGTTAAATAAATATAATGTTTATTATAAAAAATACCAAAGAAACTGTTGATGTAATACCATGTACTGACTTTCGTATGCGTGAAGTATCACTATCGAAATGGAGATCATTTACAAATCGTGTGCTTTTAACATGCATCTTATTGCCGTACTCAACAAGACAAACACCGTAACATGAATTAAATAACTTCCACAATTCCAATGATCGATGGTAAAATTATGGATTGATATACATGTATTAACTCGTTATGGTCATAAACGTGATAAAACTAACTTTCTGATAGCAAAACTTTAAAAGAATAGTTATCATTTATTTGAAAATATATTTATCTGTAAAAGATTGATGCATAGTAATAACAAGACATTTCGTAACTGTCTTGTAAATCTTACCTGTGCACGGAGAATGACTTGTCAATCATTCTTATCAACCAATGAAATACGCGCAAAGCCTTTCCGCGGCGTTTGATTGACAGCAACAATGCTCACTGAGGTGTGACGAACTTCAGTGTCATCTGCTTTGTATAAGGTGACTTGTCAATCTAACCGATGAAATTCGTACAAGTATTAAGATTTTATAAAAATCATTGAAATCACATTTTTGATAGAAACAGTAACCATAAAATAGGCCAGAGTGAAAAAAAAAATACTCAGTGACATGATATTAATGTGAAGACATGAAACTGCCGGTACATTTAACACCCATATTATATGGATGCCCTAAGATACGATATATTGCAGGTTTTTGACTATGCAACCAGTATCATTACACATAATTAGTGTTATTCCCACTTTTGATCAGTTTCATATGTGGAATTAGCCAGAGTTTCTATTGGCCTCGTCTGGCACACTACGATATGAAAACGTGGAATTCTCCGACAGCTGACAATAAAATCGGGAATGACATAACACTTACATATATGGATAAATGAGATGGTTATTTACCCCAGTATACCCATTTAGTCCCATCTAGGTGTTTTATTCAGTCCTTATAGACCCTCGCTTTACGCTAGTCAATATTTCATTCTGGATTCGACGCCATGTTGCTAACTATACATTGTAGGTCGCGGTCGGCCTAATTACCTAACCATGTGCGATGATACAACTTTTATTTCTATAGATTTTACCGCTTATAATTAAGAAATTATGAATTTTTGAATTTAATATAACAGGTTTTGTGAAATAATAAGCTTAGTTTTCTTGATTCAAACTACTTTAGAAGAAAAACACAATAAATTATATATGGTCTTTTCGGTCCATTGCGTTCCGATTCGGGTTGTTAGTCGTACTGTCACTTACAAAATGGCAGGTCAACAGCGTGAAATTTTGACTAGCGTAAAGCAAGGGTCTATACTGACGGAATAAAACACCTAGGTGGGACTAAATGGGTGATCTGGGGTAAATAAATATCTCATTTATCCATATTGGTAAGATACGTGCGATTTCACACCGGTTTTATTGTATTTACACCTTATATCTTAGCGACACCAAACGGTGACGGCACATTCAATGTTTTCATATAGTAGGCTAGTGCGTTCTGGCCCTACACCAGAAATGTATGCAAATTATATCCTTACTTGGATTAAAGTTGTTTGAAATGATAAATGATCATCACACAGTGATTCTTAGATCTACTACTCAAGAAATAACTTCCATCAAATCTACTTTCTTTTACCTGTCAGCGACACACAGCGGAATTTTTACAGTTCTTTATATATCTAAATATACTAGACATTATCTATGTCCCCTCTAGACTACGACTAGTGACAAAAAAAATCATCATATTTTCAAGCTAAGTAAAACTGATGTTTAATTCTACGGCATTTATAAGAGATGGAAACAATTAAAACCAATGGCAAATGGTTATACCGTACGTCCCTGGTCACATCGATCATAGCGTTGATGGGTGTCAGTTATATACATGTAATTACTCCATACCGATTCATATTACAGGTAAATTTTATCGCATGAGTCGGCACCGATGAGTCCTGCTGATCCTCTGTGATCCTCTGTGGTCCTCAGTGTCTCGATCGCGGAGGTTCACCGCGGCACGCTTGGTCACCGCGATCTTTGATGATTTAACCCCGGTGATCGATCGGCATAATTGGTCTATCACCAGGAAACACGGTGATTATTTCTCCATGTACACTCGTCACCATAAATCGCGGGGGAAAGGGTAAAAGTATTAAAAGCTACGATCCTTACTGTAGCTGTCAACAGCTGCCATCTAAATGTCGATTATATGCATCAGGGTCAGAGATAGAGGTCAACTCTACGCCCGAAAGTGTGTTAACAACTCGCGCAACCCAATCGACCAATCAGCAAGTGTTTCACTTGAACCAAGTCCCTGTGGAGAATGTGTTTCCCTGGTTTGTAGCTATTTTCCCGAGTAAATAAGACATGAAACGGGTACGTTATATATGATACGAGGATAAATAGTGTGTTGAGATTTAGAAAATCACAAATACACACTGTTACTGATGGCCGTTCTATGAAAGATATAGAAAAACTAAAATATGTTATGTTTCAGTGTGAGAGTGGATATGCATGCATGTATGCATGGGTGTATGGGTGTAAATGAAACGATAAATGAATATGAATATTGATACAATGAATAAGTTTTAAAATGTTGTATGTGAGGATATATGTGTATGTAGGAAAAATACCTTTTTACCCCAAAGAAAATTTTTTTTTTTTTCTGGCAAATTAAAAGCCCCCGTCCCCCTTTTGGAAAAAAAAATTTAAAAGTTGGTTTGAAATTGAAATAAAAATTAAAATTTTAAAAAAAATTTCCACCCCCAACGTTGGGTTTTTTTTCTTAAAAAGTTTCTTTTATTTTTTTTTTTTTTTTTTTTTTTTTTTTTTTTAAAAAAAAAAAAAAAAAAAAAAAAAACAAAATTTTTAAAATTACCCCTTTTACCTTCAAGCGCCCCCCAAGGGGAATTTTTTGACGGGGTTTCAAATAACAACTTCCCCGGAAATTTCGTTAACAAACTGGCAAAAAATAAAATTTTTAAAGCAATTTGTTTTCAATTGAAAAAGTTTGGAAAATTGCCCTGGGGGTAAAAATTTTCCCGGAAATGACTTTGGGAAAGGGGTCGTTATATAAAGGAAAAATTATTTTAGATTTAAAAAAAAAATTACCAGGGTTCCCCCGATGGCCGTTCTTGAAATTTGGGAAAAACTAAAGGGGATTTTTAAGGGGAGTTGGAGGATTTTTTGATGTTTTAAGGGTGTGGGGAAATTTGGGAAACCGGGGAAAGGGGAATTTTATGAAATGAATAAAGGGGGAAAAGTTTTTAAATGTTTATGTAAGGATAAAGGTTGATTAAATATATATAATATCAGAGTAGGGGAATTCCCCCAATTTTTAAAAATTGGAACCCCATTAAATGTTTTTATTTGCCCCCCTGTGGAGGAATGTGTTTCCATGGTTTTAAAACCTATTTTTAATAAAAAGAATAAAAACAACTTAAAATTTGACCGAAAAAATTTGGGTTTAAAGTTTAGAAAAACCCCAAAATTCCACTGGGTTTCGGGGCCAGGGTTGAAAAAAAAAAAGTTTTTTAGGTAAAAGGGGGTAAATATTAAGGGTTTTAAAATGAAAACGTTGAAAAAAATTTTTGCCCTAAAATCGAAAAATTTTTTCTGGGAAATTAGGGTAATTGGGAAAAAAAAGGGTGAAAAAGGGGCCTGAAAAAAACATTTTTTTTTCCCTTTTTTTTTGTAAATCTGTTTTTTTAACAAAAAAAAAAAAAAAAACTTAAAAAAAACAATTTGTTTTAAAAACCCCTTTAAAGGGTAAAACCCAAGGGGAATGCAAAAATTTTTTTTTGATAAACCCAAAACAGGAAAGGTTTTAATTAACTTTGAGGAAAACCGGCAAAAAAAATTAGTGTTACCTTTTTTTGTACTTTTGGGTAAAGTTAAAAAAAATTGAAAAGTGTTTTTCCTTTGGAAAAAAAACATTTCTTTAATTTTCTTAAATTTTACAAAAAAAAAAAAATAAAATTTCCCAAAAAGGTTCCCTTTAGAACAACCGGGGGTTTTTCCAGAAAAACCAAAATTTGAAAACCCCTTTAAAACGGGGGCAAAGTTATTTACCTTTGAAAAAAAAATATAACCAAGTGTCCCTTGGGTTAAATTGGGGGAAAGATCTTTAAAATTTTCGTTTTTCATTTTTGAGAAAAATTAAAAGGTTTCTTGAAAAACTTTTTTTCCCTTTTTCTTTTTTAAAATTTGTTTAAAATTCAAATTAAAAAAAATTTTTTTTTAAAATTTTAAAAAACATATTTTATTGGGGAAAATTTTGATTTTTTCATTTGTAAAAAAATTAAAATTTATTACCCAAACACGGAAATTTAAACTTTGGTTTTACAATTTAAGGGGTTTTAGTTTCTTTTCCCCAATTTTGGGGGAAAAATTGGGTTTTTTTAACTTGCATGCTTTTTGAAAAGGGTTTTGATTATTCAAAATTAAAAAAAAAAATTTTGTCATATTGGGAAGGGAAAAAAAAGGAAAAAAAAATTTATGGCCCCTTTTCCCCCCAAAAGGGGCCCCCAAAAAATTTATAAATTTTCGTAGTTTTTTTTTACCCGAGGGCGGGGTTTTTTTTTTTTTCTTTTTTTTTGGGAAGGATGGAAAAAAAAGAAATTTAAATATTTGCCTTTTTACCCCCCCCCCCCCCCCCCAAAACCCCCCCCCCCCCCCCCCCCCCCCCCCCCCCCCCCCCCCCCCCCCCCCACCTAAATCCGCCAGTGAGTACAGATAATTCGCCACTGGAACAATTATTAAAGACGTTATTTTTAAAACGAAAAGTAATTAAAAAGTTAAAATAGACAACTGATCATTTTGCAGCCCCCACATCATGACGATTGGATCATCCAGTAGCCAGACATTCCGGATACTAATTGGCAGGCTATGTGATGACAGCTTTATCTGGGAGTCATTTGTCAAACTCAGTAACCCTTATGTCTGGCCGTTTCTTATGCTTGTGTCGTGGCTTTTTTTCGGCCGCTTTTTGGTACAAAAAGATGCAATTTTAAGCGACTGAAGGATCTGGTTTCACATCTTTCTGTACCCAGAGACCTATATTGATTTAGTTTATAGGTGTCTGCTGTACCGTACTATGGAAAAAACTGTAGCATGAAAAAAAAGTGTTACAGTTTTTTCATTTCATTTTGCCATGCTCTTGTCGGCCATCGTAGTTTTGAGTAACACTCAAAAAGAATATTCGATTTCTGAAAAATAACGATATCGAAAGTAGCACTAGAATTTTCCCTGTTGCTATTTCTGATCAACCAATCAGGATCGTCTGATTTATCTAATCACGGGTGTCGCTCCAAGACGGACAGCAAAGTCCGAGAAGGATAGGGATCAGCCTTGTCTATAAAATGGCCAGCGACAACTTCAGAGAATCGCTACAGCCGTTCTGTATAGAAGTGGAAGGATTCCCGCCTGATACAAATGAGAACCAAGTGAAACAGATATTCCAAAATTGTTTGAAACTAGAACGAATTGTGGGCGTACAACTCAATCAAACAAAATGGCTGATATTGTTTGATGATAAAGTTGGTAAGAATGTGAGGGAGCCTGAAGTTGGTTCCGAGTTTCGAGTTCTGTTTAAGTAAACGGAATTTGGAACCAGTTCCGAGTTCCGTTTAAGAAAAACGGAACTAGGAACCAGTTCCGAGTTCCGTTTAAGAAAAACTGAAATACTATGAATTAGCTTTATTGATTAAGGTCCCAGTTCCGAGTTCCGTTTAAGAAAAAATGAAATACTATGTATTAGCTTTATTGATTAAGGTCCCAGTTCCGAGTTCCGTTTAAGAAAAACTGAAATACTATGTATTAGCTTTATTGATTAAGGTCCAAGTTCCGAGTTCCGTTTAAGAAAAACGGAACTGGGAACCAGTTCCGAGTTCCGTTTAAGAAAAACTGAATTACTATGTATTAGCTTTATTGATTAAGGTCCAAGTTCCGAGTTCCGTTTAAGAAAAACGGAACTGGGAACCAGTTCCGAGTTCTGTTTAAGAAAAACTGAATTACTATGTATTAGCTTTATTGATTAAGGTCCCAGTTCCGAGTTCCGTTTAAGAAAAGCGGAACTGGGAACCAGTTTCGAGTTCCGTTTAACAAGTTCCGAGTTCCGTTTAAGGTAATGTTGGTATTTATAAGCTTTACGGGTTTTGGTCCCAGTTCCGAGTTCCGTTTAGGAAAAACTGAAATACTATGTATTAGCTTTATTGATTAAGGTCCCAGTTCCGAGTTCCGTTTAAGAAAAACGGAACTGGGAACCAGTTCTGAGTTCCGTTTAACCAGTTCCGAGTTGCGTTTAAGAAAAACGGAACGTTTAACCAGTTCCGAGTTGCGTTTAAGAAAAACGGAACTCGGAACCAGTTCCGTTTAAGTTAAACTGAAATACTATGAATTAGCTTTATTGATTAAGGTCCCAGTTCCGAGTTCCGTTTAACCAGTTTCGAGTTCCGTTTAAGTAAAACTCGAAACCAGTTTCGAGTTCCGTTTAACAAGTTCCGAGTTCCGTTTAAGGTAATGTTGGTATTTATAAGCTTTACGGGTTTTGGTCCCAGTTCCGAGTTCCGTTTAGGAAAAACTGAAATACTATGTATTAGCTTTATTGATTAAGGTCCCAGTTCCGAGTTCCGTTTAAGAAAAACTGAAATATTATGTATTAGCTTTTTTGATTTTGGTCCCAGTTCCGAGTTCCGTTTAAGAAAAACGGAAATAGGAACCACTTCCGAGTTCCGTTTAACCAATTCCGAGTTCCGTTTAAGGTAATGTAAGTATGTAGAAGATTTACGGGTTTCGGTCCCAGTTCCGAGTTCCGTTAAAGAAAAACTGAAATATTAAGTATTAGCTTTATTGGTTTTGGTCCCAGTTCCGAGTTCCGTTTAAGATAAACGGTACTAGGAACCAGCTCCTAGTTCCGTTTAAGAAAATATTGCATGCGTTGTAACGTCTGGGGAAAAGGATAACAACACGACTGGTGTTGTAAAATTACGAGACATTGTTGCGTTGTAACCTCCAAGAGAGAATGTTGCAACGCAGTTTTCGTTCATGGTACATTTCTTTTCTTTTTTACCCTTTCCTAAATTACAAGTAGCTTGTTAAAGCAGCTTTCTAGATATCGCGAAATATGGGTCCATGGAGGGATATATGAGTTTTTATTTGTAGTTAATATATCTATATGTGTGAAGTTAAAGTACACAAACAAAGCAAAGTATATTTCATACACCATTTTGTTTTTCAATATGGCCTCTACTTGCTGAGGTGAAATGTCTATATGACGACTGGGAAAAAATCTTTAATTGGTATTACTGAAGTTTTATTCAACACAAATAAAAAAAATACAATTTCATTGAATAATATTGAACAGTTCTTTCATTGGTACCTGGAAACATAGAAATACGCGGGGTAGCAGGAAACGTCTAAGGAGCTGTTGCCAAAGGCCTTCCTTGTTATTCGCTGTCAATGATTAGACTAAATGATTAGATTAAATCTACAATTTGTGATATCACTAATTCGAATATATGGTTTAACGATATCATGAATTCTAATTTATGATATCATTTAATGAATAAATTATATCAACAATTCGTATTGATATCACTTTATTCCTTGAATTAATTATATCAGTAATGGAATTATTCATATAAATAAATCGAATAAATGATAACCATTAATTGTGTCTCCCCCGTAAGTTTCGGAGAGACATATTGCTTTGTTCTCGCGAGAAGGGGATGCTTGGGATTGCATTTGAGTTTTGTAAGTCAGAGCTCACATGCTCTGCTACTGAAAATATTAAATTTATTCATACGTTTGTTTCCGTGCGATAACCTGTATTCTTGTTAACAAATCGTCTCCATTTTTTTTTTTTTTTTTTTTGTATTTATTTTATTTTTCAAGTTTTTCAGCATAGTAAAATACAAAAATATAACCCATATACGTTTGTCTTAAACGGAACTCGGAACTGGGACCAAAACCCGTAATTCTTCTACATACCTACATTACC
Source organism: Pecten maximus (assembly GCF_902652985.1). Taxonomy (NCBI): domain Eukaryota; kingdom Metazoa; phylum Mollusca; class Bivalvia; order Pectinida; family Pectinidae; genus Pecten; species Pecten maximus. Next base: position 29,954,570 of record NC_047026.1, read on the forward strand.
TTAAACGGATCTCGGAATTGGTTAAACGGAACTAGGAACTTGTTCCGAGTTCCGTTTTACTTAAACGGAACTCGGAACTGGGACCAAGTCCCATAAAGTTTATGCATAGTAGTTCGTTTGTCTTAAACGGAACTCGGAACTGGGACCAAAACCCGTAATTCTTCTACATACCTACATTACCTTAAACGGAACTCGGAATTGGTTAAACGGAACTCGGAACTGGTTCCGACTTAAACGGAACTCGGAACTGGTTCCGACTTAAACGGAACTCGGAACTGGGACCAAGTCCCGTAAAGTTTATGCATAGTAGTTCGTTTGTCTTAAACGGAACTCGGAACTGGGACCAAAACCCGTAATTCTTCTACATACCTACATTACCTTAAACGGAACTCGGAATTGGTTAAACGGAACTCGGAACTGGTTCCGACTTAAACGGAACTCGGAACTGGGACCAAGTCCCGTAAAGTTTATGCATAGTAGTTCGTTTGTCTTAAACGGAACTCGGAACTGGGACCAAAACCCGTAATTCTTCTACATACCTACATTACTTTAAACGGAACTCGGAATTGGTTAAACGGAACTAGGAACTGGTTCCGAGTTCCGTTTTACTTAAACGGATACCTACATTACCTTAAACGGAACTCGGAACTGGTTCCTAGTTCCGTTTATCTTAAACGGAACTCGGAACTGGGACCAAAACCAATCAAGCTAATACATAGTATTTCTGTTTTTCTTAAACGGAACTAGGAACTGGCACCAAAACCCGTAAAGCTAATACATTGAAGTTCCATTTTTCTTAAACGGAACTAGGAACTGGGACCAAGTCCCGTAAAGTTTATGCATAGTAGTTCGTTTGTCTTAAACGGAACTCGGAACTGGGACCAAAACCCGTAATTCTTCTACATACCTACATTACCTTAAACGGAACTCGGAATTGGTTAAACGAAACTAGGAACTGGTTCCTATTTTCGTTTATCTTAAACGGAACTCGGAACTGGGACCAAAACCAATCAATCTAATACATAGTATTTCTGTTTTTCTTAAACGGAACTAGGAACTGGCTCCAAAACCCGTAAAGCTAATACATTGAAGTTCCGTTTTTCTTAAACGGAACTCGGAACTGGTTCCTAGTTCCTTTTTTCTTAAACGGAACCCGAGTTCCGCTTATCCTAAACGGAACTCGGAACTTGTTAAACGGAACTCGGAACTGGTTACGAGTTCCGTTTTACATAAACGGAACTCGGAAGTAGTATAGGCGTCTCTTTATCCCCCAACTTGACCTACATTTGAGCGCGTCATTGACCCCTCACGTGACACCTGCGTGACCTACTTAACCTTGTGAAACTTTAAACCCCAGACCCCATGACGCCATTGACCCCCTCACGTAACACCTGCATGACCTAATTAACCTTATGAAACTTTAAACCCCAACTACATGTGAGCGCGTCATTTCCCCTCTCACGTGAACACCTGTGTGATCATGAAACTTTAACTCCAGACTCCCTGACGTCATAGACCCCCTCACGTAACACCTGCATGACCTAATTAACCTTATGAAACTTTAAACCCCAACTACATTTGAGCGCGTCTTTTCCCCTCTCACCTGAACACCCGTAATACCACTCGGACATGATTGAAATGTTCGCGTACAAGATAAACTGTTAAAATATGTTAATTAAGTTGTCGGTTTGAAAGGTGAAGAAAGAGAATTTTATTGATTGAATCATACGACCCTTTTATCAACTCAAGGAAGATATTTGTAAACATTCCTAATAAATTATTTTACATCATGAGTTGATAATAATCAAATTTATAGAATCTATTACTTTTACGTTCATCTATCTAAAACTCCTAATAAATTATTTTACATCATGAATTGATAATAATCCAATTTATAGAATACATTACTTTTACGTTCATCTATCTAAAACGTTACTTTTAATATGCGTTACCGTACGCGTGTCAGGGACTTGATTTACATAATTGGTTGCCGCGGCTAGGTCACACAAAGGAGTCTTGCGGCACACCACCATAGCTAAAAAGGTATCACTTACCACATTAAAAAATTAGTCGACAAGCTATATTTATTTTACAACCTATTAACAACATCTATTCAAGTATTATAATACGCATATTTCAACTTAAAATTCTTCTAAAAAATTGATAACTAAACTGTTTATATCTACAAATTCAAAATGATTTTTCGACACAACAGTATTAACTTGACGATCCGGTATTGTAGTAAGTGAAGAAAAATAACAATACTTTAATTAATGAACCCAATGTTTAGAGAGTTTGTTAAAGAAAATCAAATTACCTATGCATATTGCTAGGTGTAACATGTGCTTAAGTCATAGGTGATGAAGTAAATATGCGTTGTCCTAACAATAGGTCTCATGTACGCCCATCTCTATCGCAAAGTTAATGAGGCGTAACGCTATCACTATCTGTCGGCATAGTAAATTCTATACATTCATAAAACTGCTCAGTTACCTCAAGCTAATTTACATCTCAGTCAAAACATGAAAGGGGTCCAAATTGGGATAATAATTGCCCCACGACACCTGACAAAATAGACTTTGTTACCCTCGTCAATCCATCCAAAATATGCCGTGAAAAACGTAAAAGAAAATTATTTAATAGAGAAGAGAGAAAGAAGTATCAGAAAGTCTATACAAAGCGTGTCCTATTACCAGATATGGATACTGTACCCTACGGATTTTAGTTTCATTAATAAAAATGTTAGAACTTGAAATTTTTCTCGTTGTTTTTAGTGTAGTGTGCAAAGATAGTGTTCAACAAACGACAAAGAATGCAAGGATTAAATCGACAAAATTTATTCAATAAGGAATCCATTTAAATTTCTCTTTTAAACCGGGCGGCCCGTTTTTCAGTTTCCCTGACACGACCGTATTTCCGGATCCAGTCTGAGATTTTTTTGCAATAAATCCGATGGGTGTGTGTATGTCTTTCAGCACTTGGTAAAACTGTTTCTGTCCAATGAGTTCCTTTGACGAATGACTGGACACTGCATCTTTGATCAGGTCGACAATGTTAGATCCAGTAATGACATCTCCACGTACAATCAGCTCACCATTCATGTTCCAGTTTAACTCTTTTCCTCGGTGTTGCTTTAGGAAATTCAAAAGCCCCCAGGTTTTACGTAATCGGTTTCTAGGGACAATGTATTCCAAGGTAGACTCCATTCCATCTGTATCAGTGTTTTGACTGTTATCATCGGTTTCGTATACAGCGTTCTTTTCTCCGATTTCGTCTGTAGGGTTCTTGATGAGAGATTCGTACTTGAACTTGGGGATCAGTATCAATTCTTTAGCCATTGTTATTGATTAAAGGCAAGGCAGGTTTTATGAGGCGTGGCAGTAGAGCAATATGTCTCAATAAAGCTGTTTTCTTTCTAGTCCGACTGACTTGACGACTGGCAAGAGACCTAATGACTAATTTGTATCGCTTCAGCTTCTTTATATAAGCACCACTGACTGGAATATTGCTTTCTAAAATATTTTTAGCTATCAAGGCCAATACATCAAGTTGTGAGTCGGTCATGTATTGTACGACCCCCTTTCTTTGCTTAGGGTTAGCGATATACAAAAAGTTCAGGAAACCCGAATGCTGTGTTACACGTCCACTCATCTTGACAAGACTGACCTCCACTAATTATCGAAGGTCTTTTATACCTTTGGGACATACACAGTACAGTCTTCGTTGGGAAAGATGTTGGTACGTAGCTGATATTTTTTATCCGTATGAGGGCAGAGGTCAATCAAAAGATAACCGTAAGGTTTACTGGTCGCTTTCTCGTATGCGTCTTTGAAATAAGAGGACTGACCAGGAAGTATCTGAGAACCAAAGGTCAACACCTGTCTCGCATCTCGATAGTTACGGAATAACACGATGTTCATGCAATTCAAAGATATAGATCGTGCATATTTCCCTGGAGGATAGAGGTTTTGTGTCAGGTAAACACACGTAATGTTTCGATGATGTGACGTCACAGTGAATAACTGAACGCATTCTTCGGACTGGGTAATTTTGAGCATCAAGTCGTCCAACACGATTATCATGTGTCGCACTCCATCAGAGTAATCTTCGATCTGGTCTTTGTCTGGTAAACCTTGGTGCAAGATGACTCCATTGTTTTTCAAATCGTCGAATATGGGTTGATATTCCATGTAAGCATAAACGATCCTGTCTGGTGGCGTTGTAAACATACCCTTTGCATTGTCTATGAGTCGTTTGGTGAAATACGTCTTACCACTTTGTGTGGCACCGCTGATGAGGATAGTCGTAGGAGAGGTAAAGGGGAGTAAACTCTCTGTCTCCCGCCACGAGGATACGGCAGTATTTGTGATTAGTTTCTGTGGATGTATTGACTTTATGTGACGAGTTAATGAGTCTACTCTCGAAAACGACATGGGGCAAAGCGAGCATATACATGTCTTGTCGGGACTATGTTTCGATTCCATGTGCCTGTTATAGTTGAATGTTTTATCGAATTGTATATCACACAAAGTACAATGATGAGACATGTTTCTACATCCGATGCAAAATTCCCAATGAACACGTAACTTTAAACGACCATTTATGTAGGAAAATGATGTAGTGTGGAGCCGTGTGGAGCCGTGTGGAGCCGTGTGGAGCCGTGTGGAGCCAGTGTGGAGCCGTGTGGAGTCAGTGTGGAGTCAGTGTGGAGCCGTGTGGAGCCAGTGTGGAGCCGTATGGGGCCAGTGTGGAGCCGTGTGGAGCCAGTGTGGAGCCAGTGTGGAGCCGTGTGGAGCCAGTGTGGAGCCGTGTGGAGCCAGTGTGGAGCCAGTGTGGAGCCAGTGTGGAGCCGTGTGGAGCCAGTGTGGAGCCGTGTGGAGCCGTGTGGAGCCAGTGTGGAGCAGTGTGGAGCCGTGTGGAGCCAGTGTTGTGCAGGATGTTTATATTGGGGGTAATATAGTCAATACAAAATAACAACGCATCATATACAATTTCATTTTTATTCAAAGTATTGATATACATGTACATATTCTAAAACATTAGAATCATTGCCTCGCTTGTCATTTGTAAAGTGCTGTACAATATCTTTCATAGACAAATTATGACATTTCATTAGTAAATAATTGAGAACATAATATCCGCACACTTGAGAATTGTTCTGCTGTAATGTAACATTATTCCAAATATACGAATGAGTGTTACGCTCTATAAAGTTTATGAACTGTTCGTTGTAATGATCTGGAGCATGTCCGAAACTGTCAAAGAATTCTGCATTTTCAGCATCTCGGAAGTAAATTGCAACCCAGTGCTGGCCCGGTTTTGATGACGGATCCGTATTTACGATGTATGCACAGGGAAACAACGGTACGTGGACAGGGAGTGTGTTCATAGCATGTATCCTCTTCACAATGTCTTTCAAACAGGTACCTTTTACCATAGTTGATAATACCTCCGTGTTCATAGTCTTGCGTAATTGACCTCTCATGATTCGGTTATTTCGATGAGCGCAGGGAATGTTGCAAAAGCCACGCAATTCAAATTTTCGACAGTGTTTGTTTCGAATTTAACCTCCAATCTGATGTTGCCTTGATGCACCAGGTTTATATACTCCCCTCCAAGGTCGGAGGGTGCGAGATCGAAGGCGTACATGGCATGTCCCATAGTAAAAGTATCTCTGTTGATCATCAGACCTTCATTTTGGTTCCATTTTCCGGCCACATCAAATAAGCTGCAGAAGGGGGTCACGTTATTCCTGTTATCTCCTACATCCATTTTCATGGGGCGAGCAGGCATGCTTTCTCCGTTGACGTAAAGGGTCACTTCTTGTGCCAAATTGACGAAATTGAAAGGGTTTTTGGTATAATCACCATTCACGGCAGCCTGTTTGACAAATGCGAATACGGCTTTCGTCGGCATGTTATTAGCCCATACGTTCTGCCATATAAAGGAGCCGGCGCCAGATCCGACAGTATTCATCTTGACCTCCGTTCTGACCAATGGGTATTTGGCAGTGGTGTCTTTTAATAACTTGGCATGATTCACCAAAACACCGCTGTCCACTTTGATCATACATGCCTTAAAAGCCACGTCCAATATCTCCAACTTGTAACTGGGATCCGTTTCATCACTCATCAGAAAAAAGGAGCTTTACTTTTAAATAGCTTTAACTGTAAGTCGACACCATTAAGAAGATACTTGTCGATTCCGAAGATATCTTCGTATAAAGGTCCTTCCATATCGAAAGTCTTACTTTCTTCAGTGAAAGCATACCTCTTCTTTAATCCTCCGTTCGTTCCAGTTACGATGGGTTTGGCATCGTCCATGTCGTAATCGTCCAAGTAAAACATTTGGGAGGTGAGTTGTGATTTTGTGGCATCAGTTCCACCCGACAATATGGTTTTCAGGTAAGCCTTCTAAGGGTAGTTGTTGGTGTTGAGGGATACCAATTTACCATTCATATAAGTATCGATCTGTGACCACATACTCTGTAATAATAAATTGATGATACCCGTTTTCTCGTTCTCGGCTAAAATAGAGTCGTCGGCTTTTTTGACCCGGCATTTGACATACAACCTAGACTTGTGTAAGTCAATATATCTGTCACCGGATCCGGGTACGTATATTTCTATAGGTGCGTCGGAAGTATTGAAAGAAGACATAGGTCGACATTCCGAAAAGTAGACTTTTTCTATCGCTACCTGATTGGGTGGGACGGTAAAGATAGACAGAGCGGCCGGTAATCCAATATGGTTAACGTTGTCACTGAGAAAAGACATTATTCAGGAGAGTGCGTCTATCGGTTCTTCTTTCTGTTTTTGCTAGATGATGTTGTTCCTTTGCCTTTCCTTTTCAGACTGGTGGTCGTCTTGGACATTGTCTTATTTATAGGTACGTGAGGTATGTTATGTTTGGCGGCTTTTTTAACATTTTCTTTGGCTCTTTCCAGCACAGCATCCATTGGTGTGCTCCGTTTTCCTAACTTAGTACCACTGTTTGATTGGTAAATGACAGGAATCATGTACGGTTTGTTAGTGTACATACCAGCGAAACCACCACCCGTTTGACGTCCTCTATACTGACCTGGGTGTACCTTCCCTTCTTTTAAGTCTTTAAAAAACTGTTCCCAAACCTTGGGGTCAGACACGTACGGAGATCCAATCATGATTGATAAAAATGACGTTTTCTCAAAACCAGCGTCACCGACAGAGTTCCTTCATCAAATGACACCGGTTTGTTTTTAGTGTCCTTTATATAGACATGGACGTCTTGAAACTGACCGAGCCTAACGGGGACCTCGTACGGGTAAGGGAATATGATATTTCCCGCATTTTTAATGTAAACCGATCTCAGTAGGGGTAATTCTGCGTCTCCTACCATAGTTTCGTCACAAAGATTACAACAAATCATATATTCTTTGGAAAACGAGGGTTTCTTCTTTCCACGATGAAATGTTAATTCCATAAGAGAGATCGTCCAGTGTCCATCTAATGTCAATGGTCTCGAAAGGTGTATTCGAAAATCCCCTGCATTGTTATTCGGGTATAACTTAGGACTATCCGAAGACCTCAGTACCATTCGCGTTCCCATGTTTCTGTGGCAAACCGTTGAATACTCCATCGTATTTATACCATGTCTTGTTCTGGAATCCAGGAATTGAACTTTGATGGCCAACCCAACCATTTCACGTACACTTCTGTCGTACCAGATCTTTTTCTTTTCCTCAATACTTTTTCCACATGATATTTAGTCTTGGCATCGGCATTCACCTTTTGCATTTCTTTTTCATAAAAGGTTCCAGATATCTCATCGTTTGCAAAATCTTTTAATTTATAAACAGGTATACCTTGTCTCAAGTATCTCCGATCTACGATAAATAGTTCGTCGGTCCATTTTTGTTGATAGTCTCTCTGAAACGTTCGTTTGATGTGTGAGATTCTGACTTTATCACCTATCTTAAATTTATACGGATTTTTGTTCTTTTGGCTTGATATACGTTTTACGTCTTTTTTACGCACCAAATATTTCAGATATCGTACTTCGTCTTGGTTTGATTTTCTCACGCTAGAGGGAGACAATCCACTCAGTGACCTATGTGGTCTATTATTGTAATTTGAAACTAGATCCTGGAGTATATCGATGTATCTATACGTTTGCTTTGACGTAAAATATCTGTACATCAAATTTTTAAGTGTTCTTATTACCCGTTCGGCGTAATTAGCCTGGGTGGAATTCTGGGTATAATGTACCCGTATGCTTTCTCCTTCCAGGTATTTCCTGACATGCGCATTACGGAACTCTGCTCCCTTGTCAAAAAGAACTGTACTTGCTTTTCTTCCTTTTATAAATATAGATTTTAGTGCGTTGACGACGGTTTTACCCAATTTGTTTTTCAATGGTACTACCCATAGAAACTTTGAGAAAACATCAATTAGTATTAAAAGATATTTAATACCGTCATTGAACGATGTCAAATTTTGAACGTCTGCCAAGTCTCCGTCAAATAACGAGTCGATTCCTTCTACTACTACTCGATTCTTCTTAAATTTTGTGATCAAGTCTTTCTGTAAACTGTAAGCGTCTTGATCTTGAAGCCATTGAGTTATCCTGCGTATGCCGATTTTAACCTTTCCTTCTTTACGTACAACTTGATACAATTTTTTGGGTCCAGCGAAAGATCCCGGATGTTTTGTATCGTACCAGATCCTATTGAGATAGTCCTTCCAGTTAGGCATTCTCACATCTTGTGAGCGGCTACATTATGTTGTTTCCTTTTATATATAATAACAAACACTTAGATTACAATATATATATATTTTATTATTTACAAACAATATACACTCATTTTGCTTTTCTAATGGACACGTTGATGTTGTTAAGTATTCGCTGTAAATAATTCCACTGTCTGGTGTTTAAGCCAATACCACGAATGGTGGCTTTTCCGTTGATGAATTGTCTCAAGTCAACGAGTACACGTCCTTGGTATCGACACACGGAAGCAAAGTAGCCGTCGGGTAATGGATACTGTTTCAAGCTGCTACACAGTGTTGTATTCAGGTTTGGTAATGCTTCAGAATTCGTAGCATTTGTCACGATCTTGATGCAGTCCGATGTCTCTTTACTTTCTGCTGCCATATTTTCTGTTACAGCCAGAGATGTCGTGGTCAATATAATCAAGGCAAGTACTCCAACACATTTCACGATACGGACGTGAAGACGGTACCTTTCGTACACGGAATTTAAACTGGACATCATACTTTCGTTCATATCTGGTACGACGACACTGTCGAATGAATTCGTCCTGGAGATCATTGTTCCTTAATCAGTTTCCACAGAATTATGTTTTTTTGTGTGCAAGACCCTTTTATATACAGTTCACATATCCCAGCACGTATGATTCGGGTGACATTTGTCGTTTGTTGAACACTATCTTTGCACACTACACTAAAAACAACGAGAAAAATTTCAAGTTCTAACATTTTTATTAATGAAACTAAAATCCGTAGGGTACAGTATCCATATCTGGTAATAGGACACGCTTTGTATAGACTTTCTGATACTTCTTTCTCTCTTCTCTATTAAATAATTTTCTTTTACGTTTTTCACGGCATATTTTGGATGGATTGACGAGGGTAACAAAGTCTATTTTGTCAGGTGTCGTGGGGCAATTATTATCCCAATTTGGACCCCTTTCATGTTTTGACTGAGATGTAAATTAGCTTGAGGTAACTGAGCAGTTTTATGAATGTATAGAATTTACTATGCCGACAGATAGTGATAGCGTTACGCCTCATTAACTTTGCGATAGAGATGGGCGTACATGAGACCTATTGTTAGGACAACGCATATTTACTTCATCACCGATGACTTAAGCACATGTTACACCTAGCAATATGCATAGGTAATTTGATTTTCTTTAACAAACTCTCTAAACATTGGGTTCATTAATTAAAGTATTGTTATTTTTCTTCACTTACTACAATACCGGATCGTCAAGTTAATACTGTTGTGTCGAAAAATCATTTTGAATTTGTAGATATAAACAGTTTAGTTATCAATTTTTTAGAAGAATTTTAAGTTGAAATATGCGTATTATAATACTTGAATAGATGTTGTTAATAGGTTGTAAAATAAATATAGCTTGCCGACTAATGTTTTAATGTGGTAAGTGATACCTTTTTAGCTATGGTGGTGTGCCGCAAGACTCCTTTGTGTGACCTAGCCGCGGCAACCAATTATGTAAATCAAGTCCCTGACACGCGTACGGTAACGCATATTAAAAGTAACGTTTTAGATAGATGAACGTAAAAGTAATGTATTCTATAAATTGGATTATTATCAATTCATGATGTAAAATAATTCATTAGGAGTTTTAGATAGATGAACGTAAAAGTAATAGATTCTATAAATTTGATTATTATCAACTCATGATGTAAAATAATTTATTAGGAATGTTTACAAATATCTTCCTTGAGTTGATAAAAGGGATCGTATTGATTCAATCAATAAAATTCTCTTTCTTCACCTTTCAAACCGACAACTTAATTAACATATTTTAACAGTTTATCTTGTACGCGAACATTTCAATCATGTCCGAGTGGTATTACAGGTGTTCAGGTGAGAGGGGAAAAGACGCGCTCAAATGTAGTTGGGGTTTAAAGTTTCATAAGGTTAATTAGGTCATGCAGGTGTTACGTGAGGGGGTCTATGACGTCAGGGAGTCTGGGGTTAAAGTTTCATGATCACACAGGTGTTCACGTGAGAGGGGAAATGACGCGCTCACATGTAGTTGGGGTTTAAAGTTTCATAAGGTTAATTAGGTCATGCAGGTGTTACGTGAGGGGGTCAATGGCGTCATGGGGTCTGGGGTTTAAAGTTTCACAAGGTTAAGTAGGTCACGCAGCTGTCACGTGAGGGGTCAATGACGCGCTCAAATGTAGGTCAAGTTGGGGGATAAAGAGACGCCTATACTACTCTCGGAATTGGTTACGAGTTCCGTTTTACTTAAACGGAACTCGGAACTGGTTCCGAGTTCTGTTTTATCTTAAACGGAACTAGGAACTGGGACCAAAATCAAAAAAGCTAATACATAATATTTCAGTTTTTTTTTTTAAACGGAACTCGGAACTTGGACCTTAATCAATAAAGCCAATACATAGTACTTCAGTTTTTCCTAAACGGACCTCGGAACTGAGACCTTAATCAATAAAGCTAATTCATAGTATTTCAGTTTTTCTTAAACGGAACTCGGAACTGGTTCCCAGTTCCGTTTTTCTTAAACGGAACTCGGAACTGGGACCTTAATCAATAAAGCTAATTCATAGTATTTCAGTTTTTCTTAAACGGAACTCGGAACTGGTTCCCAATTCCGTTTTTCTTAAACGGAACTCGGAACTTGGACCTTAATCAATAAAGCTAATACATAGTATTTCAGTTTTTCTTAAACGGAACTCGGAACTGGGACCTTAATCAATAAAGCTAATACATAGTATTTCAGTTTTTCTTAAATGGAACTCGGAACTGCGACCTTAATCAATAAAGCTAATTCATAGTATTTCAGTTTTTCTTAAACGGAACTCGGAACTGGGACCTTAATCAATAAAGCTAATACATAGTATTTCAGTTTTTCTTAAACGGAACTCGGAACCAACTTCAGGCTCCCGAATGTGAAGGCGTTTATTTTTTATGTAATGTCGCTTTAAAAATATAATTGCCAACAATTTATTGAAACATTTTCAATGGTCTGCTGACGTCCTTCAAATGTTTCGAATCTTTAAGAAAAAACTCCGTGTCTTAAAACAACTCAAATCAAAAACGAAAGTAGAAAATCCTTTTGAAGTTTTTCGTACGAACGAGCGTTTTTTTCGAGTTCAGCAGTCTATTGACGTAATACATATATGTACTAAGATATATTTCGAATGCATCGAAAAGTGTTCCAGCGTTTTAACCTCATCAATCCAAAACGAAAGTAGACAAAAAAAAATGTACTCGCATTATCACTAAATTAATGGACCCCCCCCCCCCCCCCCCCCCCCCCCCTTTCGAAAATCCTTGATCCGCGCCTGTGTCTTACCAAATAAAATATTCTATTAAAGACCAGACGAATGCACATATGTATATTTGAGTGTATGCGTGTCTTATATGCCTTGCAACAATTTACGTTGTGATAAATAATGTATTTGTTTTAATTTGAATTTACAAACAGGGTCCTGATCCTGAAAAATGGAATTTTGTCAGAAATCATAGTACAGTAATTAAAATCCTTTGGTGTATCAGACTGTTTCCTATTCACGTGAACTAATCCAAAATTATTGATGTAAAGTTCGAACACAAATCTGTACATCTGTCTGATAATTAATATGCTTGTATAGATATGCATGTATTCGTTAGAATGAGTTAATTCTGTTACAGATCGGAAAATGTTCTTTCCCTGATACAAAATAGCCAAAATCACTCAATTTAACTTTTAAAAGTTTTTCCTCATAGTCGCATTTCTCTTCTAAGAGTTTATTCCCTTCCCTTCACGAAAGAAGAAGAAGAAGAAGAAGAAGAAGAAGAAGAAGAAGAAGAAGAAGAAGAAGCACGAATAATTATATATATATATATATATATGTTAATAATTGTTTATACCTTGTGTATTTATCAAATACATTAGTTTTGTACTGAGCTTTTATGATCGTTTTAAGTAACAATTAAAGGAATACTCGATTTCTGAAAAATTACGATATCGAAAGTAGAACACGTGTACGGGATTCCTGGTAAGTTTGAAATTCCCTGTTGCTATTTCTGATCAACCAATCGGATCGTCTTATTTGCAACTATCTAATCACGTAGATTGAGTGTCGCTCCCAGACGGACGGCAAAGTCGGAGAAGGATATGGATCAGCCTTGTCTATAAGATGGCCAGCGACAACTTCAGAGAATCGCTACAGCCGCTCTGTATAGAAGTGGAAGGATTCCCGCCTGATGCAAATGAGAACCAAGTGAAACAGATATTCCCAATTTGTTTGAAACTAGAACGAATTGCGGGCGTACAACTCAATCAAACAAAATGGCTGATATTGTTTCATGATAAAGTTGGTAAGAATGTGAAGACATTTATTTTTTATGTAATGTCGCTTTAAAAATATAATTGCCATCATTTAATTGAAACATTTTCAATGGTCTGCTGACGTCATTCAATTGTTTCGAATCTATAAGAAAACAACTCCGTGTCTTAAAACAACTGAAATAAAAAATCCTTTTGTATTTTTTCGTACGAACGAGCGTTTTTTCGAGTTCAGCAGTCTATTGACGTAATACATATATGTACTAAGATATATTTCGAATGCATCGAAAAGTGTTCCAGCGTTTTAACATCATAAATCCAAAACGAAAGTAGAAATTGGTTTTACTTTTTGAGCAGATGTAGTATATGGGTGTTCTGTCAAATAGGTGTAAATCTTGGTTTGGCATGCTAAACCATATGCTAATTCATATGAGAATACCCAGGTTATATCCCCTTTTGTCTCTCATTGAACGTTTCATACAACTTCTTATACTACGAATCCTCAACTATATATTACCTAGCTAGAGCTCCCACATACAGTACATACAGTATTAACAACAGACCAACACAGTATTAACAGCAGACCAATACTATATATACTCTGTGCTGAATTTTATAAACTACATTTAACTGTTGCAGGAGATACTCATCCGACCCAACCATGAATACTCTAATATTAATTCCCCAAAAAGAATCATTTGGGCTGAGGGGCCCTATATACCCCTGTCACCATGTACATGTTGCTAACATTATACAATTCAGCCGAAGTAAATAAACTCTTAAACAGGTCAGTATAGTCTCGTGTACAACGAACAAAAAAGGCAATAACTGTTTTGTAATATGGCCAACTGAAAAAATCTCGAGGTTCGACCCTTTCCAAATCATGTTGACTGAAGTTTTCAAAGTCAGCATGCAGACTGACCTTTAATCGGAACTTAGATATGGTTTTGTTGCACCTGAAGTGTTTTTCCGGTTGTTCAACAAGTCAACAAGTCTTTTTATATTAAAATATCTTGTAATGCCTCTTCATTTATTGCAGCAAAATGTTGTTGGGGTATCTTGTCTGTCATATTGTAAACAAAGGGATGCTGAACAATCGTTTGTTTTCAGCATTCTGATTGGTTGTTGTCGAAACTAATACGTTGCCTGATTGATACTTCACAATCTTGTTGACTCAGTTAAATTCCCCAAATAACTTGAAACATTGTGTATCCTTTGTTTCTACAGCGACTGATTACTATGTGAGCCAGAAAGGAATCTGTCTGCCAAACAGTACTCCTCTGAAGATCGGTGCCTGTATACTGTGTGACATTCCAAAATCATGGGAAAAGGTTGACCTTAAGGTAAAAACGACAATGGCCATGTAAAATTTATAGCTACAACAATAGCTTTAATTATGATGTATTTGATTCATCAGCTATTACTCTCTGATTGCTTAAACCTACGAAAATAAAACAAACCTGCAGAAGAGCTGGCAGATGCAGTGGTGTGCTTCAACAGGCTGCAATTCATCTTAAACAAAATATTTACAATACAGACGATATTTGTTTTTCACGAGGGGTACCTGTAAAGTGCAAAACGAAAGCAAAACGAAACGAAACGAAATGAAATGAAATAAAATGAAACAAAACGAATCAAACGAAACGAAACGAAATGTATGAAAACATTGAAAAATAAATAAATAAATAAATAAATAAATAAATAGAAAATATTAGACTTTACAAAGGCCTTAGTGTCCCATTCTCATCGGTGTAAAAACAAGACAGAGGAATAAATCCATCGCAATTGGAAGAAAGAAGTATGGCGAATGCTAGCCCTCATGTATGAGGACCTTTTGGCCTTTCAGCGAACGAAAATATATAGGAAATTGAGTAGAATGGAAATAGTATAGAATGAAATCAGAAAGTGGTGTGGAAGAGGGTTACCTGTCTAATTGATGGTGTGATTAATTTTTGAAAGCGACCCTAAGATTCGAATGGGTCCTAACCTAGCTCTATTTAGTAGCAGTTACGCTTACCCTAGCAAAGATGAAGGGAGAAGAGAGAATACCTTACCCTGTGATTTTTTTTGTTTTTGACGTTCATCTAAACACCTAAAAATGTTACGAAATATTAAATAGGTAAAAACAGATCAACATATATATATATATATATGGGGCAAAGAAGTAATTCAAACAGTGTAAACAATAAGGTTTGTTAAATTTTCGAGGCAATCCGCCCCTTTATCAAAACACAAAAAATCACAAATACAATCACATAATATATATAAGAAGTACTGGAAATACAATAAAATACAATAAGAATAATGTTTTAGTAACTGGAGAAACCACAATGAACCCTTCGGCAAACGTAAATATAAATATATATATATATACATACTAGGTAAATTACAATTGTAGACTATAATCCTTGCACCAGCCTCATCTCTGTAATGATTTATAGCCTAATGTGGGTCAAAGAATTAACACAACATTGCATGCATTATAATATTTGTCATATACATTGATTATGTGAGCACTTGAAGCATATTACATATTGTATATTCAAGAGGCTTCTCTATGTGACACCAACATTTCATGTCTTAATGGCGAGTGATTATAAAATTAAGGTCAGTGACTGGATCCATGTTTGATCACACACGCAAGCTTACCTTGTTGAACAAAATGACAACATTTGATTAAATTCTTCAAATTATAATCCATGAGGTGTCAACATATATAATTCCATGTAGGACATCACTAAGAAACAATGTATATATCATCTTTGTATTAATACTTTTCTGAATGTTTTAAAATACGGTTGTAATCAGTTTCTAAATTTATATCAACGATAGCTATTGCTCACACTTCTTTTTGATTTCTCATTGCCGTCACATTCCCTTACGCAATACACACATTTATTAGGTCACCTGGTCTGAAGGACCAAGATGAGCTTACATATATGTATGTCATACAATGGCATCCATCATCCGTCGTCCGTTGTCGGTCGTCCAGCGTCTGGCTGTCACCAATTGACTTCTTCTTCTGAACCACTGATCAGAATTTAACCAAATTTGGTTGCAAGCATCCCTAGTTGGCCAGGA
This sequence comes from Pecten maximus, assembly GCF_902652985.1. Lineage (NCBI taxonomy): Eukaryota > Metazoa > Mollusca > Bivalvia > Pectinida > Pectinidae > Pecten > Pecten maximus. The sequence continues at coordinate 29,970,696 of NC_047026.1, forward strand.
TTCGAATTTATACATATGATGGGACTGACCTTCCAGGTACCCGAGGGGCGGGGCAAAAAGGGGTCCATTTGGCAATATTGATATTAAGGACTTCTCCTCTTTCCCTAAGAGATGTACAATGTTGATAATGCAGTGAGGGGCTGACCCCGCAAGAGTCTGGGGGCGGCCTAAAAGGGATCAATTTGGCAATATTGATGTTTACAATTTCTTCTCTGGTTCTATCATACATGCATCATGCAAATTTTGTGTGCCTATCATGTATACACCTTACATCGTGTATACACCGTACATCGGTATACACCGTACATCGCGTGTATACACTGTACATCGTGTATACACCGTACATCGTGTATACACTGTACATCATGTATACACCGTACATCGTGTATACACCGTACATCTTGTATACACCGTACATCTATATATATATACACCATACATCGCGTGTATACACCGTACATCATGTATACACCGTACATCGTGTATACACCGTACATCATGCATACACTGTACATCGTGTATACACCGTACATCATGTATACACTGACACCGTACCTAGTGTATACACCGTACATCGTGTATACACCGTACATTGTGTACAATTGTGCAATTATACCCACAGTTGTAATGATTTGGATACTGTACATATTGACAACATGACTGTGAATTATATATATTACACAATATCCAATCATTTCATTGGTAAGAATACAATAAATGATATGGTTACACGAGTATTAGAAAATAATCATGATGGGGGCATAGATGGCACCACAAGTCAGAAGAGCTGTCCACTGTTTACCGTACTGTCCATCAGTATGTGTGTCTGTGTGTAGTGAAATACTTGTGTACGATATATGTCATATTAATTTCATAAACCAGGTTACATTTTAGTATTCAGTTTTCAATGTCTTTGCTTGCGATAGGTAACAGGTGGTACTCCTTTTTCTACAAATATGATTTTTAGCTCACATGGACCGAAGGTCCGGTGAGCTTGTGTCATGGCGCAGCGTCCATCGTCCGTCCGTCGTCCGTCAACATTTGCTTCAAATCGCTACTAGTCAAAAAGTTCTTATTGGATTTTGACCAACTTTGACCAGAAACATCCTTGGGGGAAGGGGAACAGATTTTGCATAAATGGTGACTCTCACCCCCGAGGGGCCAATGGGGCAGGCCCAATAGGGGAAATAGAGGTAATTCCTTCAAATCGCTACTAGTCATCAAGTTAAGAAAGGATTTGAACACAATTTAGTCAGGATTATCCTTGGGGGAAGGGGAACAGATTTTGCATAAATGGTGACTCTGACCCCCAAGGGGCAAAGCGGCATGGCCAAATAGGAAATAGAGGTAATTCCTTCAAATCGCTACTAGTCATCAAGTTAGATATGGATTTGAACCCGATTTGATCAGAAACATTCTTGGGGGAAGGGGAACAGGTTTTGCATAAATGGTGACTCTGACCCCGAAGGGGCCAAATGGGCAGGGCTCAATATGGGAAATAGAGGTAATTCCTTTAAATGGCTACTAGTCATAAAGTTATGAAAGGATTTGAACCCAATTAAGTCAGACACATTCTTTGGGGAAGGGGACAGATTTGGCATAAATGGTGACTCTGACCCCGAGGGGCCAAAGGGGCGGGGCCCAATAGGGGAAATAGAGGTAATTCCTTTAAATCGCTCCTAGTCATAAAGTTATGAAAGGATTTGAACCCAATTTAGTGAGAAACATCATTTGAGGAAGGGGAACAGATTTTGCATAAATGGTGACTCTGACCCCTAAGGGGCCAAAGGTACGAGGCCCAATATGGGAAATAGAGGTAATTACTTTAAATCGCTACTAGTCATAAAGTTATCAAAGGATTTAAACACAATTTAGTCAGAAACATCATTTGGGGAAGGGGAACAGATTTTGCAGAAATGGTGACTCTGACCCCTAAGGGGCCAAATGGGCAGGGCCCAATATGGGAAATAGAGGTAATTCCTTTAAATCGCTACTAGTCATAAAGTTATGAAAGGATTTGAACCCAACTTAGTGAGAAACATCATTTGAGGAAGGGGAACAGATTTTGCATAAATGGTGACTCTGACCCGGAGGGGTCAAAGGGGCGGGGCCCAATAGGGGAAATAGAGGTAATTCCTTTAAATCGCTACTAGTCATAAAGTTATGAAAGGATTTGAACCCAATTTAGTGAGAAACATCATTTGGGGAAGGGGAACAGATTTTGCATAAATGGTGACTCTGACCTCTAAGGGGCCAAAGGGGCAGGGCCCCATAGGGGAAATAGCGGTAATTCTTTCAAATCGGTACTAGTCATAAAGTTACGAAAGGATTTGAACCCAATTAAGTCAGAAACATTATTTGGGAAGGGGAACAGATTTTGCATAAATGGTGACTCTGACCCCCAAGGGGCCAAAGGGGCGGGGCCTAATAGGGAAATAGAGGTAATTCGTTCAAATCACTTCTAGTCAAAAAGTTATGAAAGGATTTGAACCCAATTTGGTGAGAAACATCAATTGGGGAAGGAGAACAGATTTTGCATAAATGGTAACTCCGACCCCCGAGGGGATAAAGGGGCGGGGCCCCATAGGAGGAATAGAGGTAATTTCTGTAAATCGCTACTCGTCATAAAGTTATGAATGGATTTGAACCCAATTTGGTCAGACACATCATTAGGGGAAGGGAAACAGATTTTGCATAAATGGTGACTCTGACCCCAAAGGGGCCAAAGGGGCAGGTTCCCATAGGGGAAATAGAGGTAATTCCTTCAAATCGGAACTTGTCATAAAGTTATGAATGGATTTGAACCCAATTTGGTCAGAAACATCATTAGGGGAAGGGGAACAGATTTGGCATAAATGGTGACTCTGACCCCCAAGGGGCCAAAGGGGTGGGGCCCCATAGGGGAAATAGAGGTAATAACTTCAAATCTGTACTTGTCATAAAGTTATGAATGGATTTGAACCCAATTTGGTCAGAAACATCATTAGGGGAAGGGGAACAGATTTTGCATAAATGGTGACTCTGACCCCTAAGGGGCCAAAGGGGTGGGGCCCCATAGGGGAAATAGAGGTAATAACTTCAAATCGGTACTTGTCATAAAGTTATGAAAGGATTTGAACCCAATTTAGTGAGAAACATCATTTGAGGAAGGGGAACAGATTTTGCATAAATGGTGACTCTGACCCCTAAGGGGCCAAAGGGACGAGGCCCAATATGGGAAATAGAGGTAATTACTTTAAATCGCTACTAGTCATAAAGTTATCAAAGGATTTAAACACAATTTAGTCAGAAACATCATTTGGGGAAGGGGAACAGATTTTGCAGAAATGGTGACTCTGACCTCTAAGGGGCCAAAGGGGCAGGGTCCCATAGGGGAAATAGCGGTAATTCCTTCAAATCGGTACTAGTCATAAAGTTACGAAAGGATTTGAACCCAATTAAGTCAGAAACATTATTTAGGGGAAGGGGAACAGATTTTGCATAAATGGTGACTCTGACCCCCAAGGGGCCAAAGGGGCGGGGCCTAATAGGGAAATAGAGGTAATTCGTTCAAATCACTTCTAGTCAAAAAGTTATGAAAGGATTTGAACCCAATTTGGTGAGAAACATCATTGGGGAAGGAGAACAGATTTTGCATAAATGGTAACTCCGACCCCCGAGGGGATAAAGGGGCGGGGCCCCATAGGAGGAATAGAGGTAATTTCTGTAAATCGCTACTCGTCATAAAGTTATGAATGGATTTGAACCCAATTTGGTCAGAAACATCATTAGGGGAAGGGGAACAGATTTTGCATAAATGGTGACTCTGAACCCAAAGGGGCCAAATGGGCGGGGCCCAATATGGGAAATAGAGGTAATTCCTTTAAATCGCTACTAGTCATAAAGCTATGAATGGATTTGAACCCAATTTGGTCGGAAACATCATTAGGGGAAGGGGAAAAGATTTTGTATAAATGGTGACTCTGACCCCCGAGGGGCCAAAGGGGTAGGTTCCCATAGGGGAAATAGAGGTAATAACTTCAAATCTGTACTTGTCATAAAGTTATGAATGGATTTGAACCCAATTTGGTCAGAAACATCATTAGGGGAAGGGGAACAGATTTTGCATAAATGGTGACTCTGACCCCCAAGGGGCCAAAGGGGTGGGGCCCCATAGGGGAAATAGAGGTAATAACTTCAAATCGGTACTTGTCATAAAGTTATGGATGGATTTGAACCCAATTTAGTGAAAAACATCCTTGGGGGAAGGGGACCAGATTTTGCATTAATGGTGACTGACCACTGAGGGGCCAAAGGGGCGGGGCACCATAGGGGAAATAGAGGTAATTCCTTTAAATCGCTACTAGTCATAAAGTTATGAATGGATGTTCTAAAAACAATTCTTGAGGTCTTTCAGACACTTACAGAGTCTGGACTTCGTTATTTCTTTAATGCAGTTGGGATCCCCACACCATAACCATCTATAGCATTGTTTGAGATTGACAAATAAAACAAATTGAACATGAACATTATTTTGACATTGGGTCATATTTGGTCATATATATCCAACCAGGTGAGCGATACAGGCCCCATGTTTTGAATGGATTTGAACCCAATTTGGTGAGAAACATCATTTGGGGAAGGGTAACAGATTTTGCATAAATGGTGACTCTGACCCCGAGGGGCCAAAGGGCCCAATATTGGAAATAGAGGTAATTCCTTTAAATCGCTACTTGTCATAAAGTTATGAAAGGATTTGAACCCAATTTAGTGAGAAACATCATTTGGGGAAGGGGAACAGATTTTGCATAAATGGTGACTCCGACCCCAGAGGGGACAAAGGGGCGGGGCCCCATAGGAGGAACAGAAGTAATTTCTGTAAATCGCTACTAGTCATAAAGTTATGAATGGATTTGAACCCAATTTGGTCAGAAACATCATTAGGGGAAGGGGAACAGATTTGGCATAAATGGTGACTCTGACCCCCAAGGGGCCAAAGGGGTGGGGCCCCATAGGGGAAATAGAGGTAATAACTTCAAATCTGTACTTGTCATAAAGTTATGAATGGATTTGAACCCAATTTGGTCAGAAACATCATTAGGGGAAGGGGAACAGATTTGCATAAATGGTGACTCTGACCCCCAAGGGGCCAAAGGGGTGGGGCCCCATAGGGGAAATAGAGGTAATAACTTCAAATCGGTACTTGTCATAAAGTTATGGATGGATTTGAACCCAATTTAGTGAAAAACATCCTTGGGGGAAGGGGACCAGATTTTGCATTAATGGTGACTGACCACTGAGGGGCCAAAGGGGCGGGGCACCATAGGGGAAATAGAGGTAATTCCTTTAAATCGCTACTAGTCATAAAGTTATGAATGGATGTTCTAAAAACAATTCTTGAGGTCTTTCAGACACTTACAGAGTCTGGACTTCGTTATTTCTTTAATGCAGTTGGGATCCCCACACCATTACCATATATAGCATTGTTTGAGATTGACAAATAAAACAAATTGAACATGAACACTATTTTGACATTTGGTCATATCCAACCAGGTGAGCGATACAGGCCCCATGGGCCTCTTGTTTTTGATATCTTTCAGAACTTGGCTCCTGCAGTTTTTCACGGTGACCCAGCACAAACAACTTATGGCCCACAAGGAGTTTACCATGGTAACCCCCGTAGTTACCAGAATATTCAATACCCTGGTTTTGGTCAGTCTCCAGGATCACAAGGATATCAAATGTATCCGGGATATCCTCAACACTATGTTGGACCACAGATGCCAACAACTATGGCACCAAAGCCAGCAAGTTCTGAGGGTACAGGCCATATTGTTTATCCTGGAGACTCCACACCACCAGGTCCCCCAGGGGGGCAACCACCTCATGTCCAAGGTCAAGAGGGCAGATTGCCAGGAATGTGTGGTGAAGGTGAAGTTCATGAACAACCTTTATCAGAAGCTGCCCCTGGAACTCCTCAACCACCTCAAGATAGTGATCAGCAGAAACAACCGCAACCTTCAGATGGGAGAAAAAGTCTAGACAACGAGCAAGAAAGACAAGAAGAAGCTTACTCATCTATGCCTCCTTTTCCTGGATATCAGTATCGTGGACCAGCACCAGGACAAGAAGCCATGTACTACATGCCCTTTTATCATGTCCAATATGCCCAGAGATTTCCAGGGCCGTACCCCCCAGGCTTACAACCGCCCTACAGTCCATATTCTGGAAGGCACCCTAGTGCACCCAACAGTTCTCCAAGGATGAACCAGCCACATCACATGCCAAATCAACCTTCACCTGCTTACCAGTCACCGGAGGCTTGGGTTGAACCATCAGAAACATCCTTGAATGGTAAAAGTCAAATCATTATACAAAGCTTTAGAGATGTTCAGTGCATTGATCAGTTAATGTGTCCTGGCATGCCCGCAAATAAGTCCCCTTCTTCAGAGTCATCAGTTCATGGAGACAAAGTCTCAAGGGACCTTGGTATCATTTCACAAAGCTTCGTTAGTTACGAAATGTTACAATAAAAAATTTACCCAAAACTTACGATGTTCCTAAGTCCGTTTTACAAATGTGTTCATCAAAATTGTACGTTATCACAGTAATAATATACCACTCTCTAACTTGGAGGTAAAAAAGGACAACACTTTTGAGGTGAAAATTGTGCTCCGCTCCTATTCCCGAGTCCCATACACAGCCTATGAACTTTATTTTGTTCTATCAAAACAACCGTATTATTGATAGAAGATCAAATTTTCTATAAAATTCCAATTTCATATTGTTTAAATTATCATGCGGTAAAACAAACAGTAACAACACAATTTTCACAAATTTTGCTCACTGCTCACAGATATATGTAATGTTCTTAAAATAAACTAACTGTTGGCACAGTCTTCACATATGCATACAATTAGTTGAATGACAATGAGTATTTTGCCTACATCCCTCCTTGACATTCAAAACTCGGTTTCCACCCTGAAACAATTGCTCAAAAGACATAGTCGTTTTCTTATGCTAATTTATAATTGAGTACGTCTTTTTCTGTTCAAAAGGGAATGCCTGTGAACGATTTCAAATTCTTTTAGTAAGTTACGACAGGGCGTAACGTATGAACGTTCCTAAGTTACAAAGTTTTTGTGAAACGCTTATATTAATTCGTAAGTCTCACTTATGCAAAATTCTTAAGTTACGAAGCTTTGTGAAACGATACTCATATTTGCCCTTGTGGTGGGAGTAAACTTTACGTTAATACCGATATACATCAATCACATTTTTGAGCATCATTTATTTAATTGCAATTGAAAATGATACTAACTTGGTTATAATTGTCAGAATAGGATGGCAGTTTGATGGAACATGTACAGTACGAGGAGGGTTATTTGGTACTCAAACGCTCACAGAACGTTGACCCGCGCAGCTCTCCGCTCAGAATTTGCGCGGGATTGCCGCGGGATTGCCGCGGGATTTGAGCGGGCTTCGAGCGGATTGGCAGCAGGTTCGGGCGCTGGCTTGTGCGGGTTCGCAGCGGGCTTGAGCGGTTTTGTAGCGGGCTTGAGCGGACTTGTAGTGGACCCGCTCGAGCGGAATTGTAGCGGACCCGCTCGAGCGGAATTGAATAGGACTCGCTCAATCGGTAATGACGGTAGACTTTCAACAGCCTGGTGTCGATTAATTATACTTTAATTACCATGTATATGTTTTCAGTTGTATCCTCCATCGTAAGTATGTATTGGATGATGTACCTCAACTATGAGATACAAATTCATATGTGTAGTGTATTGCTCAGGAAACCGTTGTTATAAATTGAATAATATCTGCAATGATGTACAATATGACAGTGTACTTGATGTCAGCCAATTTTGATAAAAACTATTTGTAGGGAAATATTGTAGTTATTAAAGTTCAAATGGACTATTTTCATGCATGTGCAAGAACACTCACGAGTCATAAATCCAGTAATATTGGATATTCTCGTCATTTAGTGTTATGAGCTGAGTAAATACATTGTAAATGTATCCTATGACTGTTAACTGGTGACCGCCTTCTTTGGGAAAACGAAAAGGTAATCATTCCGGTTAATGGTTGACAATGAACCAAGTGTCCGCAGTAGCATTATTTCATTCTTACGGAATGCGGACGGGTCAAAAGGCGGTTTTGTCATCATTACTTAGGACGGTCAGATCTTGGTCAGATTTTTTGTGCACCTCGAGTGGGATATGGGGAACACAGAAATGTGCTCAATCCGGTAACCATTTTAATAGTGGACAATGAGCTACGTGTCCACGGCAGCATTATTACAATTCTGATTAAGCTGACCTTTGTATAGATGGTGTTTTGTGCATGACCAAGGAGAGGCCACATTAAGGGCTCGTTATTTTGATCTCGACTTATTTTTGCGTAGACATTTGAAGTATTTAGCTAGCAACATGTCTGTTTAAGAAAATTATCTTTGAATTTCTGTAGTAAGTTTCATAAACTGTACAATTATTTGAACATTTCGTAGTTTTAAATCCACGGCCTAAAGATATTGTGTTTTTATTACTATCATTATTTATGTGTCCATCGGGGACATATCTTGCATGGCTAATATCACGGACATACACTTACATGTATATTACCGGTAGATATCGAAATCAGTGCTAATAGTTTCCCGAACTAGAGTAGCTAATCATTTAATTACTTTCTTATCAGAAAAAATATCGTCACAAGTGCATTGCTCTACTCGAGCTGACTTGAATGATATTTTTTGTAATCGTATGATGTTGATGAGATGTATACTCGCAAGACTAATAAAGAATTGAAAGAATTGTTACCATTTTAGCAGCCTGGTACAAAATTATTATGTGAGATATCAAACACTTTTGTAAAGGATAATCGATTGCCTTACCTATCTCTTTTTGCCAGCAAAGAAATACATGTAGTACGGTCTTTGATTACAAGACAGAGCATTATAGTATATACGTATGTATGTATATCTTATGTTGTATATATACGTACTATTAAATGGAAATTGTCAAATAAAATACAGTTTAAACTATATAGACCAAAGAATGATGTGTATGTATAGTCCAATATTCTTTCTTTATTGTGAGAAAAACAAAACATTGGTGTCATCTGTCATGTGTATGTGATAAAACCGTAAAAAAAACACATTTTAAACATATTTTAATCAATTATAACAACAAAATGGGAATATTTCCTGTCCGTTTTATTTCGGAAGTTAAGAAAAAAAAATACGTACTGACTATGCGAAAGTCACCATTATTATCAAGACCTAACACCCAAACAATGTGAAGTATTTCTTCCTTCATCGAGCTATTGACCAGTCCATTTTATGTCCGATGAAGCCTGAGATTAGATACACAGTGTACGTACATGTAATTGAAATTTTCCATTGAAACTGGTAGGTAACAAAGAGTTTCAGATGATATGAATCTTGTCTTCAGAGAATGTAGGAGATGAGTATCATTATCTGTTTTCCTGTAAAAACGCAATCATTGAAAATTTGCATATTCTAAATTATTACCGCTCAAATCCAAATAAAACTAAACTAAAAGGTATGTTAAAAGGTCATAATTATAAACAAAGTTCTAAATGGTTTGTCTTTTTTTTCTCTAAAAATCTCTTCTTTGATTACGTGTTTGTAATATAATCCTATGAATATTATGTTTTTGTACCTGGATTATCATTCATATATATGTACGTGTGATACAATGTTAATGTTCCTCATGTAACACATTTCCATGTGTTATAGTATCCAAATAAAACGGTGTGTATGGAGACCACATGGTTAAAATCGCGTCATTTACAAATATAGATAAATCCTCTATACACAGGACAAAAACAGGTCGTATACAGTGTAGTTACCATTATAGAAATGTTTCCACCTGCTGTTAACATCTGCCAATCACAGATTTTGATTACAATAGCGAGTATACCTGTATCGCAGTGACCCCATCGGACCCCTACAGTTTGTTTTTTTTACCTGCTGGCAGAATGTTGTTACATAAGGATTTTAGCCTATGCTCCATGTTTACTAGTCTACCTGTATCTCACCTCTAACATTTAGGTCTTTTAGAATAAGGCACCTGCCGTTTTCCTTTTGAGGCCGTAATAGCTGAAGTAAAACCCGTTAAATCCGTATGCAATGATAGTTGTATTAATCATTCTTAAATCATATATATATTTCAGATTTAAATTAGGTACGTAATTTGTATTGTTGAAAGTTATACATTTATAATATATACCTATTGGTTTAATGGTTGCAACATATCAAGATATACACATGCATTGGAATAAGAGCGATTACTTTCACTATATCTTTATATATCCCCCCCCCTCTCTCTCTCTCTCTCTCTCTCTCTCTCTCTCTCTCTCTCTCTCTCTCTCTCTCTCTCTCTCTCTCTCCCGCTCAAACCAATTTGTAAACATGTTTAAAAGTAATATTATATTAAAATATATTATGCCATCTTGCTGTATTTTTTTCATGTATACTTGTGTCGGGAAAGGTGTTTTTTGCCCAATCTCTTATATACATATAAGTTAAAATAAAAATATGTTTAAATAAAAAATCAGGTAACTATTTATGTCAGGTTTCGTAAGAAAATAGAACACTCAGTATCCATATTTTTAATTTCAACATATCTTATTGACGAGATGTTAGGTCAATAGGATTGGACATCAGGCATAGCCTATGTAAATCAATATTATGATCACTTATTTATTGATCTTCATATTACTTTAATAAGGACGAACTTGGATATTTTACCCAAATGTGCATGTACAATTTACATATACATTATGTATATACACACAATACTAATCATAACTAGATTTGATCAAGATCAAAACACGGGATTTCCAACAAGAAAATGATCGCAGACATGTTCTCGTTCTGACGAACGCTTTTGTACGTTTTACCTACGATTTCTCTTCGTTTTCTCTTCGCTTCCCTTCTTTAAACAATCTTAAAATAACGTTATCTTTCACATACAATGAAAATACACCGTTTTAAAAGAATTTGAATTTTTCGATTTTGTATCATTTGACTTCCGTGAATCGTATATCTCGTACCTTGTATCGTGTTTACTGTTCTGTGAATCGTGTATCCCGTACCTTGTATCGTGTTAACTGTACTGTGAATCGTATATCTCGTACCTTGTATCGTGTTTACTGTTCTGTGAATCGTGTATCCCGTACCTTGTATCGTGTTAACTGTACTGTGAATCGTGTATCCTGTACCTTGTATCGTGTTTACTGTACTGTGAATCGTGTATCCCGTACCTTGTATCGTGTTAACTGTACTGTGAATCGTGTATCCCGTACCTTGTATCGTGTTAACCTCTACCCTGTATCTCGTACCTTGCATCGGGTTTACTAAACCCTGAATCGTGTATCTCGTACCTTGTATCGTGTTTACTGAACCATATATCCTGTATTCCGTACAGTGTATCGTATCGTGTATCCCGTAACGTATATTGTGTATACTGTACCGTGTATCACGTATCAAGTATCGTGTATACCGTACAGTGTATCGCCTATCTAGTACCATGTATCATGCATACTATACCGTGTGGCTTGTACTAAGTATCGTGTATTTCGTACAAAGTATCGTGTATACCGTACTGTGTTTTGTGTTAACTGTATCGTATATTGTGTATCCCGTAAAGATATCGTGTATCCTGAACTGTGTATCGTGTATACCTTACTGTGTATCGTGTATACCATACCGTTATCTTCGTTTTTTTATGATTTGACCTTGAAACATTGCATATATCTTCATAAGAGCATTTGCTTTTATAGAGGATCAAAATAAACATTTTCTTAAAAGAATTTGAAATTTTCGATTTTTGATCATTTGACCTTTGTGACCTTGCGCGAAGGTCAACATCAATAAAAAGCAATTAAGTTTGTAGCCCTTCGTCCAACCTATCACTGTACCAAAAATCAAATCTGTATGTGTAACGATATTGGAGTAAAAGGAAATTAAGTGCATTTTGGGGACAAATTTGAATTTTGGCGGGAAAACCAACATTTTTCAAAGTGCCATTTCTACGTTATTTTTCATCGTACGACCATGAAACTTGCACAGTTCGTCTTCATTTATTATGTTCTTTGCAATGCATTCAAAAAATAAACTCATTTTGAATTTTGAAATTTTGACCTTCATTTGACCTCGTTCAAGGAACTTGACCTTGACATATTTTCTGATAACATTTTACGGAGAAAAGTTAGCCCTGATCATAGCCTACAAGACGCACCGATTGTGCAAGGAAAAAAAACGAACTTACAAAGAGTTTAAGTTAAAAGTATTTTTTTTTAATTTTAGTTTTTTGGATTATTTGACCTTGAATGAAGGTCAAGGTCAATGAAAAGTAAAAAGCTTTGTAGCCATTCGCATATGCTATTGTGCCAAAAATCAAGTCTGTAGGTGTATTGATGACGGAGAAGAAGTATTTTAAGTGCATTTTTGCCTGATTTTTGAATTTTGGCGGGAAAAACTTTGAAATTTTCAAAGTGCCATATCTCCGTCATTTTTCATCCGATCACTAAATTTTTTTCACATTCCAACTCAGTGTTTCATGTTTTTTCATATGCAATGATAGACTTAACTCAATTAGATAATTTATTTTTGACCTTACTTTCAACCCATAGCGAGGTCATGACCTTGACACTTTTTCTGATAACATGGCATTAAAAAAAGTTAGCCCCGGCAACGATCTACATGACACACTGAGCGGGCATGAAATAGAACGATCGTGCACGAAGTTATGGTCGTTCAAACAAAAATCTGTGTTTTGACCTGTGACCTTGACCTTCGAACTTACGATCACCAAAATGTCAGACAAATCACCAGCTCGGTTGTTCATTATCAGATACTATAATATGAACGTTTTATCTGCGTTTATTATCGAGCGAAGTTGTTCACAGCAAGTGTTAAGAATAATTAAATAAGTATTTATATAATAATCCGAATTTTTATGTTAATGACCGTAGCGACTAAACAACAACTGTTCTGAATACATAATGACAAAATTAGATGATCTGACCATACGGGGACATTGTACGATGTTTACTTGCCGAAATATACGCATTTTAATTCCAATCCAAACCGCCTCACAGCTTCAGGTCGCCATCTTTGCTCAAATCAAAGCATCTGTGCGTTTGAAAGAGTCAGTACTGCAAAGCTTCTAAACGGTCTTGTGATAAAAATTTTAAGAATTTAATAGAAACGAAATATGGATTTTAAAATAATTTGATTTTAATTACTAATGCTTTAGGTAAGCAAATCGTAGCAATTTTTTACAGTGAAAATTTCATGTTGCACTAAATACTGATCACAATATTTTTATTGAGACATTTTTTATTTCTTTCACTTCATTTCATTGCAAGTGTAATTTAGATTTCCCAATGAATTCGCGGGAAATGAATTTGATAACATAACCGGAAGCCCACATGCTATTAGAACGTGACCCGGAAAACGTGCATGACGATAATAAAAACAGAAGATCATTGAACGTTATACCGGCTTATTTTCTCATTTTTTGAGACACCAATGTGCTAAAATACAACGGAAGGTAACACTGATTTTGTTTATTGCTATCGTATCAAGTAAAATGAACAGTTATTGCGAAAATAGCAGTATTTGCTTCACCTACAATGTAGTAGTTTGGCTAGACCTACTTTCGTTTTACAGTTTACAGATATAATCATATAAATAATTCATCTTCTCAACCATAGTCATCTAATTACGTATCCGCTGATTTTTTTCTATTAAGAATATTTGTACTTCTCATGTACAGTGCATCTTTGTTTACAATTGATTGGTCTAGATCTGCAGATCTGATCTGACTACCCCCATGATCAGCTGACTCTCGATCTGACCACAGGGTCACGTTACTACGCATTCCTTTGTAGAAACGGCAGATTTATCTGTATTACTACTTCAATTTTCTACTTTCTGGCAGAGACGTGTATATGATATACACGTCTCTGCTTCTGGAACGTTGTGACTCCACCCACTCGAGCTCATACAATAGTAACTTGTCTTTGTACTCTGACTCATAACCTGTCACAGTAACAGACATACATGTACATGTATCAAGTACGTGTGTCACATGTTATAACAGGAGAAAGAGAAAAGTAAGTAGCAAGACCAGGGTTCGAACCCAAGACCCTCCTAATTCTAGACGGACACTCTACCACTGAGCTACCTGGTCGCCGATGATCAACCCAGTCCAGTTCCGCAACATTCCTCCCTCCTTTTATGAAATTTTCACCGACAAAGATAACAGGTTCGGATATCCCGTTGCTTTAGCATCCTCCCAAAGGATTTGCAAGCTCGCTAAATATGTAACAGGAGAAAGATAGTAGCCAGACAGGGGTTCGAACACGAGACCCTGCAAACTCTAGACTTACACTTCACCACTGAGCTACCTGGTCACTGGTGCACTTAATACATGTTTCAGGAGTCTGCGGTATGTTCATATTTGTCTCCATGTGGTATATATTACCGGTAATGTGGAAAACTTTTTTTTTAAAAATCAAGATTGTTCCAGCACTGGCAACCTATATCTTTCCCTTGGTTGTCATTTAGATGAAGAAGATATTTATCAATTTAATCTCTTTCATTTGATCATATAAAAACAGAATATTTCCCCAAATATTAAGTGTAATCGCTTTACACATACCTTGTATAACTGACCAGGATTGATAAAAAAAGCATGCAAGATTTTTTTTTAGAGTCAGTCGGGTTAGTAGAAACAAAGATTTTACTGTATTTGGCATATTAGCTGAAGTCATGAAAATGTAAAATTAAAAAAAAAAAACTTTGGTTATTGAAGATCAGAGAAATGTCAACAACAAATTTAAAAAGAATGGAATTGGGTTTTTCTCGTTCAGTTCTGAAGGCCCGTGTAAACACGTTATGAAGATATAGAATTAAGTTCATTTTACACAATTACCAGCTTCGATTGTCTATCATTTTAAATTATGTTCATCTGTGTATAGTTTTTTTTTGTTTTGTTATTTTTTTGCAGGGTTTTGTTTTGTTTTTGTTTTATAAATCCTTGCAGAGATTTTTTAAGTCATGTAGATATATAAAAGAATATGATTCTTGACAACTTGACTACAGTAAGAATTTAGCTTTCAACATCCGAAGGCTCATGTGAGCTTTTGCTATGGGGTATCATCCGGCGTCCGTCGTCCGTTAACTTTTTTAACCGAGAGTGTTGAAATTCGCATTGAATGATTAGTTAGAAGGTCCTGACTAGATATTTGTATTCATTAAGTGAAAATTAAATTCAAGATGGCTGCCATGATCGCCATCTTTGAAATTATGTTTTTCCTTATAACTCCAATGTTATTTGCTTTGTAGTAAGAAGACTTTCTAGGAATGTTCTAGTTTCAAAAATTCATTGAATTTACAAGATGGCCACCACAGCAATTATCATCTGATGGGCTATGGAAAAGTACTTTATTTTTTGTTTGTGAACAAGATATCTAATGACTGGAACATCATTTAGAGTTAATTTTCAATAACACGGTTCAGATAGTGATGATAAAGAGACGTTTAAGATAACTAGGCTTTTGGATTTTCTACTCTCTGATACCAATTAGTTTTGATGAGAAAACCTGTTAGCTTAATCTCTGCATGAAACCATAGTATTGCTGGTTTAGGGTCACACAGGAAAACAATAAAATTAATTAGATAAAGGGCAGCAGAGGTCTGGGAATGGAGCCCTATCTCCAGAGCTGCCCAGTTACCCAGTGTCTAGCTTTAGTGTGTAAATATGGTAAATATCAGAAAACTTCTGATAATTTAAATCAAATTTGGAGAGGGTCTAAAGGTTTCTAATTCATTAGTCATATACATACTGTACATGTATATATTATGTAGTGATACTTAATCACTACGCACTCGTGTGATATATCCGATACATCACTCGTACCCATTATGTATCTATTACTTGCAAAATTAGGTCACTGTGACCTACTTTTCAATAATTACATTAGGGCAATAAAAATGGACATCTAGGATGAGAAAGGCATGCCGGTAGCAAATATTGCAAAATTAGGTCACTGTGACCTACTTTTTCAGTAACTATGCTAGGGCAATAGAAATGGACAGCTAGGATGAGAAAGGCATGCCGATAAATAATATTGCAAAATTAGATCACTGTGACCTACTTTTTCAATAATTACATTAGGGCAATAGAAATGGACATCTAGGATGAGAAAGACATGCCGATAGCAAATATTGCAAAATTAGGTCACTGTGACCTACTTTTTCAGTAATTATGATAGGGCAATAGAAATGGACATATAAGATGAGAAAGGAATGCTGATAACAATATTTTGCAAAATTAGGTCACTGTGACCTACTTTTTCAGTTATTATTTTAGGGCAATAGAAACGGACACTTAAGATGAGAGAGGCATGTCGATAACAAATATTGCAAAATTAGGTCACTGTGACCTACTTTCAATTATTATAGTAGGGCAATAGAAATGGACATCTAGGATGAGAAGGCATGCCAATAGCAAATATTGCAAAATTAGGTCACCGAGACCTACTTTTTCAATAATTATATTAGGGCAACAGAAATAGACATCTAGGATGAGAAGACATGCCAATAGCTAATATGGCAAAATTAGGTCACTGTGACCTTTTTCAGTAATTATATTAGGGCAACAGAAATGGACATCTAGGATAAATGCATGCCGATAACTGATATTGCAAAATTAGGTCACTGTTACCTACTTTTTCAATAATTATATTAGGCAATTATTTTGTCTAGATTGCCTCAATAAGTTGACAATATACTGTAATATCATTACTTCTTCAACTTAATATGTATATGTATATCGAAATATTGCAAACATGCCATTCAACATTTTGATGATGATGAAAATGATGAAAACAAAAACTTCATGAATTTTGTTGAAGCTTCCTGTGGATGATCAGCATCGGACACAGATGGATTTCCATTGTGTTTGAAATAATTACATCATTCAAGATATCCACCATTTTTTTGCCATCTCCAGAATCACATTCTCCAGAAATTTTAACCTTACATTCTTTGAGATAGACCCTTGGTAATATTACTGCCCACCAGCCATGCAGCTATCAGCCTCTTGTTGGTTCGTAGGGGGATGTAAAAAATGATATGGGGCTATAATCACAGCAGGTGAGCGTTTAGGCCTATAGGCCTCTTGTTTTATGAAAAATGTCAAGACTGGTTACCTATCAAACGTTACGTAAATGATAAGGATGACCACAGTTCATTTCAAATATTTCATTAAGATAATTACATAAATATTATATATATGAATGGATTGGACAACAAACTAAGCCTACATGTATCAGTGTATACTGCCCATCACCATCCGTCGAAAAACTGTCTCGGTACCCTGTACATTGCACGTGCATTGTGCATCCTACGACGTTTACGGAGCATTGAATATATTTGTAGGTAACTCAGACGGGCATGGCTACATAACGGCTGGCGATTGTACAATTCGACCACATTTCAAATCTTGCCTATATCAAAGAAAATGTTTCACTGACAGAACTAATTGCCTTCTTTATTTAGGGGCCGGGATAGTATGTTGTTTTGAGTTGCTATACTGGCGATTAGAACATGAAATTTGGTTTAAACTCTCGACCTATCGGTCTCGAGTTTAAACCAAATTTCATGTTCTAATCGCCAGTATAGCCACTCAAAACAACGTACTATCCCCATTCTAACACGTTTACTATCGCATATATTTAGATACATTGTTTTACATCGCTACAAGTACGCTGTTAAGTATTCTGTGACCTCCGCTAGTTACGTGTCATACTGTGGCGGATTGACCAATCAGAGAGAAGCTTTCAAAGTCGGTCATGTTGGCCAAGCCCATACTGGCGAGAGCTCGGTATGTATGTTGACGAAGCGGTGTATTTGGATTGTTGTGAAAGTCCTGTTACAGAAGATTTAACGACATATTTGGATTTATGCAGTATGCATAACGACATGGGCGTTTTGACAAAGTCAGAGTTGATGTGTTTCTATAGGCGCAATCGTTATGTGAAAGTTATGTGCACTTGTTTCATTTCATTTCGGATTTTACTTGACCTTAGATGCTTACACACGGACGAAATGAACGTTTCAATCAATAAATGACGGTAAGAATGAAGTTAACGATTTTTGTTAAATTTATTAAGTTAATTCATTCTATTCGATTTCTTCACTTTCGATTCCAATATCACGGGTCATCAATCATAAATGGTGCAGAGTGTTGAATTGCGCTACGAGTCGAACTTGACGCCATATTGTTTTGATTAGAAACGGGGCGTGGCTTAACACGATATGTCATGGTTCTATCGCAGATTAGAAGTCGGTCCGCAACCAATCAAAACACGCGTTGCAAACGAATCGTATTAGAATTCAATATATCATACATAACTATGATACTTTAAATGGATATACCACGCACAAATGTATATATAAGATAAATGATTGTAACTAGAGTACATGTGAAATATCACGTGACTTATTGCGAATCTACATCACCTTATACCAAAATAGATATAAACATATATATTGCACTCATATTTTGCTCAGTTGTCATCGTTGTACGCTTTGCAACTTGTAGATATGTACTGTACATATGTATGCAAAATAGATAAATGTTGGTGGTTTGATCTCTTAATCTTCCGTATGCTGCATAAACTGATGGTTTTGTTTTCTATTATTCATGTAGTTAGTCTAATTGACAAAGTCTAATTGACATCCAAACTTAAATATTTCATCAACTACGTTTTTCCCCATGTTATTGACACCAGCGAATATCAAATCTGAGAACTACTTTTTATTTGAAAATGGTCACCTTTAGGTCGAAACAGGCCAAATTGCGTCATGTTCCTCTTTCATACGATCCAGCTAACATGTACATGTACTGTATGTACACCAAAAAGACAAAACAACTTAGAAATATATCAGAATACTCAATCTAATTAAAATCAGATGTACATTTGCATTTTGCACTACGCTACTCTCCGTATGAACATTTTTAGAGACAAGATGGTGTTTAAAAATAACTTTGTGTTTAACCTTTTTCTATGATTATACTTTAAGATCCATAAAATGTATTGTTGTTAAACTTAACTTCATTACTTACGCTACCAAATTACTCTTGATTTGATACTTACACAAGCAGAAAACAACTCAAGCAAGTGAATACGAAACACATTTTGTAAACGTGCTGATGAAATAAATATGAGTTCCTTCTTATTCATCGTTATATTTAAAAAAAAAAAAAAAAAATTGCAGGATTTCCTGTGTCCATGTTACGGGAGCGGGATCGCTGGCTGAGCAGGTTTGCTGGCCCGCCGGAGCGGGATCGCTGGCTGAGCGGGTTTGCTGGCCCGCTGAAGCGGGATTGCCTCGTGAGCGGGTTAGCAGGCCTTCTGGAGCTGAATCGCTGGCTGAGCGGGGTTGCTGCCTTATCAGAGCAGAATCGCTGCGTGAGCGGGATTGCAGCGATGCGCTGGATTACGGCGGGATTGCAGCGGGTTTTAATCTCCATCGCTCGACAGGCGCAAACGCGCTATGAGCGTTTGAGTACCAAATCACCCTCCTCCTACTGTATGTACATGTTGTGTACATGTCAGTACTTGACTGTGATTTTTGACCTGCTTTTGAAAAACTAATTACTAATTTCAAACCGTTTTGAGAGTTATGATGTCTTCTGACAACTCTTGTAAGTACATCATAACCAGTAAGCTTTATTATTATCAAAGATCTACATTTATTTTCTAACTACTGTTATTAATGACAGCTGCTGAAACTGAGGAAGGGGAAAATGAGGAGGATGAGGAGGACGACAAATCATTGGGGATGATCAAAGTCACAGGATTATCTCCACAGACCACAGAAGAATCGCTAACCTTTTTTTTTGAGAATAAAAAGAAAAATGGTGGTGGAGACATTGAGGTTGTGGATTTCAGGGAGGAATCAGCGATGGCTATTATAACGTTTGAAAAACCTGAAGGTATTCAAATTATGATGTATGTCTTTGTTGATATTATTAGCCCATGATCATTAGATGATGGGCGATGATGGTGTGCTATTTAGATCGCCCTGCGTCCATGGTAGGTCATCCGTCTGTCGTTCGTCCATCCTTGTTATTGTTATTTCTTGAAAAGCACTGCAGGAATATTTCTCAAACCTCAGATGTAGGTTCCACTTTGTCTCTTGTGATGCCAATTCATTTTAAGTTTTTGATTAGAATAACAAAATGGCCAACAGGTAGCCATCTTGGATTTTGATAATTGGAAGTTTATCGGTATTTCCTGGAAATATTTGGAGGGATATTCCAAAAACTTCATATGTAGGTTACCCTTGGTACCGAGTTGTGCTAATTGAATTTAGATATTTGATCAAAAAAACAAAGTGGCTGACAGGTGGCCATCGTGGATTTTGATAATTGAAGTTTTTCATCACTATTTCTTGAAAAGTACTCATGTCAAGGTTCCCATTAGTGTTCAGTTAATTGTTCCAATTTGCGATCGATTTTTCATTTGGAGAAAAACTGGCTGACAGACGGCCTTTTTTATTCTTGGATTTTTAGAATTGAAGTACATGTGTTTTAATGATCTCTTTTTTTGATATAGCTGGAGGGAACTTTGTAGGCTTTCCCCCAAAAGAATTTTGATTTTGCAGCAGTTATTGCCCTCTGTTTATTTCAGTGTTTTATATTTGTCCTGCAATTTCCAGCATTTTTCGACCGATCTCTTTGAAACTTGGTAAACATTAATTGTGATCCTGATATGAAGTTGTGTTTCCCAGAAAAGAATTTCTTTGTTATTCACTTTTTTGTTCGGAGATCGCTTGTATTTTTCGACTGATTTCTTTGAAACTTAAAATGCATTAGAGTCATGGTATATCAAACAAATTCTGATTCAACTATTTTTCCAACAGTTATTGCTGTCAATTTCTAATGTAAAAGTCTAAGGTTCTTGTTTTCCTCCAGCTGTCAGAAAAGAGAGGTTGTGAGTGTGCTCATAGCGGCTTCGTTTCCTTGAGGCATTTTGATTCAGCTTCACACAATGATAAAGGACCATACTATCCAAGTTTCAGGGTTTTTGGCTCAAGGTCAAGGCCACGTACTGTTACTGTTTTTAGGAAATTCTTTGTGTAACCCTGGTAAATACTAGCCACAATATACCGCTCGGCTAGAGAAATCTTCTCTTTAGCTCGATCGGTTGAGCGTAAGACTAGTAAGCCAGAGGTCCCGGGTTCGATCCCTAGCGGAGGCAGTGATTTAAATTTAATTAATCATACGCTCTGCTACATTTGTCCGTGTTCTAGCAGCTTCATTCCTTGAGAGATTTTCATCAAACTTAACACAATTACAAATTATGATAACATCTCGGACAAGTTTGAGTTTCAAGGTTGTTGGGTCCAGGTCAAGGTCACTATTGCCCCCTTTTTTTTTTAGAAAATCCTTTTCAGCACTCTAATGGGTTCCTTTGAGGGATTTTAATCAAATTCAGACTCTTATGTAGGATCATATTATCTGAGACAAATATATGAACCAGGGTTATTCCTTCAAGGTCATCATTACAATTTTAAGAAAATTATTGTCAGCACTCTAGACGCTTCATTCCTTCAGGGATTCGGATCAAACTTGATAAATTTGGTACATGTACATATTGTGATGTTATTTTTACTGGTAAATTAGGTAACATGTATGGTGATGTTATTTTTAGCGGTAAGTAAGGGTACATGTTTTGTGATGTTATTTTTACTGGTAAATTAGGGTACATGTATGGTGATGTTATTTTTACTGGTAAATTAGGGTACATGTAGGGTACATGTTTTGTGATGTTATTTTTAGTGATAAAATAAGGTACATGTATTGTGGTGTGGTCGTCAGTTAAACAGATGTTGATGTTTTGTGATTTTGTTTTTTTCAGTGGTTGATCGTGTCCTGCAGAAAGCTACCGTTACTCTTGGATAAAAAACAGATTAAAGTAGAGCGATTTGTTCCGGAGAAGTATAATTCAGGAGCTAATGTTGAAGAAGAAACAAGTGACAAGGAAGAATCGAAGCCTTCCTGTATCATAGAGGTGCGAGGCATGAGTGAGAAAACCAGTGTAGACACAATAGACCTTTATTTTGGGAACAAGAAGGCTGCAGGAAAAAATGTCGAGGTTGTGAATGTTAATGATTCGGAGTTTGATGAGGGAGTTGTCTACATTACCTACGAAACTGAAGAAGGTAATTTAAATGATGTATTTATAGCTCACCTGCCCGAAGGGCAAGTGAGCTTATGCCGTGGTGCGGCGTCCGTCGTCCGGCCGTCCGGCTGTCTGTCCGGCGTCAACTTTTCCATTCAAGCAACTTCTTCTCAATAACCAAAAGGCCCAGAGACCTAATATTGGGCCAGTAGCATGCTGGGGTGAAGGGCTACCAAGTTTGTTCAAATGAATAAAGTTGACCTTCATTCAAGGTCACAGGGGTCAAAAAGGTTAAAATCTTTAAACGACTTCTTCTCAATAACCAAGAGGTTCAGGGAGTTGATATTGGGTCTGTGGCATGCTGGGGTGAAGGGCTACCAAGTTCGTTCAAATGAATGACGTTGACTTTCTTTCAAGGTCACATGGGTCAAATATGCATTAAAAAATTAAACGACTTCTTCTAAATAGCCAAAAGACCCAGGGACTTGATATTGGGTCTGTAGCATGCTGGGGTGAAGGGCTACCAAGATTGTTCAAATGAATGACCTTGACCTTCATTCAAGGTCACATGAGTAAAAAAGGCTAAAATCTTTAAACGACTTCTCAGTAACCAAGAGTCCCAGAGACTTAATATTTGGCCTGTAGCATGGTGGGGTGAAGGGCTCCCAAGTTTGTTCAAATGAATGACCTTGACCTTCATTCAAGGTCACATGAGTCAATAAGGCTAAAATCTTTAAACGACTTCTTCTCAATAACCAAGAGTCCCAAGGAGTTGATATTAGGTCTGTAGCATACTGGGGTGAAGGGCTACCAAGTTTGTTCAAATGAATGACCTTGACTTTCTTTCAAGGTCACATGGGTCAAATATGCTTTAAAAAAATAAACGACTTCTTCTAAATAGCCAAAAGACCCAGGGACTTGATATTGGGTCTGTAGCATGCTGGGGTGAAGGGCTACCAAGATTGTTCAAATGAATGACCTTGACTTTCACTCAAGGTCACATGAGTCAATAAGGCTAAAATCTTTAAACGACTTCTCAGTAACCAAGAGTCTCAGAGACTTAATATTTGGCCTGTAGCATGGCGGGGTGAAGGGCTCCCAAGTTTGTTCAAATGAATGACCTTGACCTTCATTCAAGGTCACAGGAGTCAATAAGGCTAAAACCTTTAAACGACTTCTTCTCAATAACCAAGAGTCCCAAGGAGTTGATATTAGGTCTGTAGCATACTGGGGTGAAGGGCTACCAAGTTTGTTCAAATGAATGACCTTGACCTTCATTCAAGGTCACAGGAATCAAAAAGGCTAAAATTTTAAATGACTTCTTCTCAATAACCAAGAGTCCCAGAGACCTAATATTTGGCCTGTAGCATGTTGGGGTAAAGGGCTACCAAGTTTGTTTAAATGAATGACCTTGACCTTCATTCAAGGTCACAGGAGTCAAAAAGGCTAAAATCTTTAAACGACCTCTTCTCAATAACCAAGAGTCACAGGGAGTTGATATAGGGTCTTTAGCTTGCTGGGGTGAAGGGCTACCAACTTTGTTCAAATAAATGACCTTGACCTTCATTCAAGGTCACAGGTGTCAAAGAGGCTAAAATTTTTAAACGACTTCTTCTCAATAACCAAGAGTCCCAGAGACCTTATATTTGGCCTGTAGCATGCTTGGATGAAGGGCTCCCAAGTTTGTTCAAATGAATGACCTCGACCTTCATTCAAGGTCACAGGAGTCAATAAGGCTTAAACCCTTAAACGACTTCTCCTCAATAACCAAGAGTCCCAGGGAGTTGATATTAGGTCTGTAGCATGCTGGGGTGAAGGGCTACCAAGTTTGTTCAAATGAATGACCTTGACCTTCATTCAAGGTCACATGAGTCAAAAAGGCTAAAATCTTTAAACGACTTCTTCTCAATAACCAAGAGTCCCAGATACCTAATATTTGACCTGTAGCATTCTGGGGTGAAGGGCTCCCATGTTTGTTCAAATAAATGGCCATGACCTTCATTCAAGGTCACAGGAGTCAAAAAGGCTAAAATCTTTAAACGACTTCTTCTCAATAACCAAGAGTCCCAGGGAGTTGATATTGGGTCTGTAGCATGCTGGGGTGAAGTGCTACCAACTTTGTTCAAATGAATGACCTTGATCTTTATTCAAGGTCAAAGGGGTCAAAAAGGCTGAAATATATTAAACGACTTCTTCTCAATAACCAAGAGTCCCAGGGAGTTGATATTGGGTCTGTAGCATGCTGGGGTGAAGTGCTACCAACTTTGTTCAAATGAATGACCCTGATCTTTATTCAAGGTCAAAGGGGTCAAAAAGGCTGAAATATATTAAACGACTTCTTCTCAATAACCAAGAGTCCCATGGAGTTGATATTGGGTCTTTAGCATGCTGGGGTGAAGGGCTACCAAGTTTGTTCAAATGAAATACCCTGACTCACATTCAAAGTAGTGCCGAGAGACATTATATTGGCCCTGTAGCATGCTTTCAAATAACTTTGC